>NC_054743.1:18015965-18317160 GCF_018143015.1 Lytechinus variegatus | reverse complement strand
CCTCTTTTTGTTCTGATTCATCATTGGTTTGTGTTAGTGTACATCACATACTTAATATTAGAAAGACCTTTACAAATTGCTCATGTAAAAGGAAGGGGGTAGAGAGGAGCTTTGAGAACTTTACTGAAGAGAACTAGAGTGGTACCTTCAAGAAGGTATTTAGAAAAAGGCACAGAGTAAGGTAAGGTATCTAAGGGCTAATAGTGCTCAACTAAGGAGGGTGGGGGGGGGGTGGCTGTGTGCTCCAATCTTAGTCTACCCCCCCCCCCCCCTCTTTATAAGCCATGCCATCTATGAAATTATCTTTCTTTCTCTCTCTCTCTTTCTATCTCTCTTTTTTTTTCTCTCTCTTCTATCTAATTTTATGTATCTCTTCCTTCTTACATCTGAGAGGCAATAGCCCTAGGAAAATTTTGATATAATAGGTCAAATGCAAATGTACTAAAGTAGTATGTTCTTATACTTTGATTGTTTCCTCATTCAATCTCATGTATATCTGGTAATTTTGTTTGAGGCAGTTCTGGTATCCTGATATCTACACAAAATTTAATACACCTTTTATTACAATTAATAGGGACCTATTGTCATTACACTGCTGGGCTGTATGCAGGCAGGATATGTATGCATCCATATAGTGAATATAACATGTATGAGTAATACATTAAAATGGGTCATTGCATAGAAAATAGGCATTTCAATGCATTTCTTTGTGCTAGTGTGAGTGTACAGATATGAAAGAATAACAAAGTAGCTATTCAATAAAATAAAATTCATAGGTCATATAATATAGGTGCCATGAGCCTAATTACATCAGGAGGGCTCAAGATATTCGTTCGACCCAACCCATTCAAATTTTTTTCAATTTGATGTTGCTGATTGACAAAACTGTATGAATATGATTCAAAATCTAACACTGATTCTAGAAATGGTAACTACTGAACTTCCTTCGACCAAATTGAGAAGATAAAAAAGTGACTTGGAACTATTTTTTTGACTGGCGGACTAATTAGGGCTATTTTACTGTTTGAGTCGATAAATTTGATCCATTCATAGTTATCTTCATAAATGGCAATTTATTTTTAAAATGAGCTGGCTACGCTACCCTTTCCTGGTCAGATATGGAATGCCAGATATATATCCTATCCAATGGTAGTAAACATTCCACCCTCTAATTTCACATTTATTTTTTTATGAATTTTTCAAAAGTGCCATTTTAACACACAAGTCTATGGGAATGTTTTACGCGCGTGGCACCTATAAGTAATATGGGAAATCCCTAGTAGTGGATGGAATTCCTGGCCAAACTCTTCAGTAGCAAACAATTTCTCACTGATATCAATATGTTTAGTCATCAAGAGGTGCAAAGAATTGATTTAATGGCTAGCAAGGCCATATCAGCTAAAGTTAGTAGGTCTGTGTATATGTAAGCCTATATGTAGACTGGTCAATGTATAGAGCGTCTATGCCTCTTTTTGTTCTGATTCATCATTGGTTTGTGTTAGTGTACATCACATACTTAATATTAGAAAGACCTTTACAAATTGCTCATGTAAAAGGAAGGGGTAGAGAGGAGCTTTGAGAACTTTACTGAAGAGAACTAGAGTGGTACCTTCAAGAAGGTATTTAGAAAAAGGCACAGAGTAAGGTAAGGTATCTAAGGGCTAATAGTGCTCAACTAAGGAGGGATGGGGGGGGGGGTGTGTGCTCCAATCTTAGTGTAGTCTACCCCCCCCCTTTATAAGCCATGCCATCTATGAAATTATCTTTCTTTCTCTCTCTCTCTCTTCTATCTCTCTTTTTTTTCTCTCTCTCTATCTAATTTTATGTATCTCTTCCTTCTTACATCTGAGAGGCAATAGCCCTAGGAAAATTTTGATATAATAGGTCAAATGCAAATGTACTAAAGTAGTATGTTCTTATACTTTGATTGTTTCCTCATTCAATCTCATGTATATCTGGTAATTTTGTTTAAGGCAGTTCTGGTATCCTGATATCTACACAAAATTTAATACACCTTTATATTACAATTAATAGGGACCTATTGTCATTACACTGCTGGGCTGTATGCAGGCAGGATATGTATGCATCCAATAGTGAATATAACATGTATGAGTAATACATTAAAATGGGTCATTGCATAGAAAATAGGCATTTTCAATGCATTTCTTTGTGCTAGTGTGAGTGTACAGATATGAAAGAATAGCAAAGTAGCTATTCAATAAAATAAAATTCATAGGTCATATAATATAGGTGCCATGAGCCTAATTACATCAGGAGGGCTCAAGATATTCGTTCGACCCAACCCATTCAAATTTTTTTCAATTTGATGTTGCTGATTGACAAAACTGTATGAATATGATTCAAAATCTAACACTGATTCTAGAAATGGTAACTACTGAACTTCCTTCGACCAAATTGAGAAGATAAAAAAGTGACTTGGAACTATTTTTTTGACTGGCGGACTAATTAGGGCTATTTTACCGTTTGAGTCGATAAATTTGATCCATTCATAGTTATCTTCATAAATGGCAATTTATTTTTAAAATGAGCTGGCTACGCTACCCTTTCCTGGTCAGATATGGAATGCCAGATATATATCCTATCCAATGGTAGTAAACATTCCACCCTCTAATTTCACATTTATTTTTTATGAATTTTTCAAAAGTGCCATTTTAACACACAAGTCTATGGGAATGTTTTACGCGCGTGGCACCTATAAGTAATATGGGAAATCCCTAGTAGTGGATGGAATTCCTGGCCAAACTCTTCAGTAGCAAACAATTTCTCACTGATATCAATATGTTTAGTCATCAAGAGGTGCAAAGAATTGATTTAATGGCTAGCAAGGCCATATCAGCTAAAGTTAGTAGGTCTGTGTATATGTAAGCCTATATGTAGACTGGTCAATGTATAGAGCGTCTATGCCTCTTTTTGTTCTGATTCATCATTGGTTTGTGTTAGTGTACATCACATACTTAATATTAGAAAGACCTTTACAAATTGCTCATGTAAAAGGAAGGGGGTAGAGAGGAGCTTTGAGAACTTTACTGAAGAGAACTAGAGTGGTACCTTCAAGAAGGTATTTAGAAAAAGGCACAGAGTAAGGTAAGGTATCTAAGGGCTAATAGTGCTCAACTAAGGAGGGATGGGGGGGGGTGGCTGTGTGCTCCAATCTTAGTCTACCCCCCCCCCCCTCTTTATAAGCCATGCCATCTATGAAATTATCTTTCTTTCTCTCTCTCTCTTTCTATCTCTCTTTTTTTTTCTCTCTCTTCTATCTAATTTTATGTATCTCTTCCTTCTTACATCTGAGAGGCAATAGCCCTAGGAAAATTTTGATATAATAGGTCAAATGCAAATGTACTAAAGTAGTATGTTCTTATACTTTGATTGTTTCCTCATTCAATCTCATGTATATCTGGTAATTTGTTTGAGGCAGTTCTGGTATCCTGATATCTACACAAAATTTAATACACCTTTATATTACAATTAATAGGGACCTATTGTCATTACACTGCTGGGCTGTATGCAGGCAGGATATGTATGCATCCAAATAGTGAATATAACATGTATGAGTAATACATTAAAATGGGTCATTGCATAGAAAATAGGCATTTTCAATGCATTTCTTTGTGCTAGTGTGAGTGTACAGATATGAAAGAATAACAAAGTAGCTATTCAATAAAATAAAATTCATAGGTCATATAATATAGGTGCCATGAGCCTAATTACATCAGGAGGGCTCAAGATATTCGTTCGACCCAACCCATTCAAATTTTTTTCAATTTGATGTTGCTGATTGACAAAACTGTATGAATATGATTCAAAATCTAACACTGATTCTAGAAATGGTAACTACTGAACTTCCTTCGACCAAATTGAGAAGATAAAAAAGTGACTTGGAACTATTTTTTTGACTGGCGGACTAATTAGGGCTATTTTACCGTTTGAGTCGATAAATTTGATCCATTCATAGTTATCTTCATAAATGGCAATTTATTTTTAAAATGAGCTGGCTACGCTACCCTTTCCTGGTCAGATATGGAATGCCAGATATATATCCTATCCAATGGTAGTAAACATTCCACCCTCTAATTTCACATTTATTTTTTATGAATTTTTCAAAAGTGCCATTTTAACACACAAGTCTATGGGAATGTTTTACGCGCGTGGCACCTATAAGTAATATGGGAAATCCCTAGTAGTGGATGGAATTCCTGGCCAAACTCTTCAGTAGCAAACAATTTCTCACTGATATCAATATGTTTAGTCATCAAGAGGTGCAAAGAATTGATTTAATGGCTAGCAAGGCCATATCAGCTAAAGTTAGTAGGTCTGTGTATATGTAAGCCTATATGTAGACTGGTCAATGTATAGAGCGTCTATGCCTCTTTTTGTTCTGATTCATCATTGGTTTGTGTTAGTGTACATCACATACTTAATATTAGAAAGACCTTTACAAATTGCTCATGTAAAAGGAAGGGGGTAGAGAGGAGCTTTGAGAACTTTACTGAAGAGAACTAGAGTGGTACCTTCAAGAAGGTATTTAGAAAAAGGCACAGAGTAAGGTAAGGTATCTAAGGGCTAATAGTGCTCAACTAAGGAGGGATGGGGGGGGGGTGGCTGTGTGCTCCAATCTTAGTCTACCCCCCCCCCCCCCTCTTTATAAGCCATGCCATCTATGAAATTATCTTTCTTTCTCTCTCTCTATTCTATCTCTCTTTTTTTTTCTCTCTCTTCTATCTAATTTTATGTATCTCTTCCTTCTTACATCTGAGAGGCAATAGCCCTAGGAAAATTTTGATATAATAGGTCAAATGCAAATGTACTAAAGTAGTATGTTCTTATACTTTGATTGTTTCCTCATTCAATCTCATGTATATCTGGTAATTTTGTTTAAGGCAGTTCTGGTATCCTGATATCTACACAAAATTTAATACACCTTTATATTACAATTAATAGGGACCTATTGTCATTCACTGCTGGGCTGTATGCAGGCAGGATATGTATGCATCCAAATAGTGAATATAACATGTATGAGTAATACATTAAAATGGGTCATTGCATAGAAAATAGGCATTTCAAATGCATTTCTTTGTGCTAGTGTGAGTGTACAGATATGAAAGAATAGCAAAGTAGCTATTCAATAAAATAAAATTCATAGGTCATATAATATAGGTGCCATGAGCCTAATTACATCAGGAGGGCTCAAGATATTCGTTCGACCCAACCCATTCAAATTTTTTTCAATTTGATGTTGCTGATTGACAAAACTGTATGAATATGATTCAAAATCTAACACTGATTCTAGAAATGGTAACTACTGAACTTCCTTCGACCAAATTGAGAAGATAAAAAAGTGACTTGGAACTATTTTTTTGACTGGCGGACTAATTAGGGCTATTTTACTGTTTGAGTCGATAAATTTGATCCATTCATAGTTATCTTCATAAATGGCAATTTATTTTTAAAATGAGCTGGCTACGCTACCCTTTCCTGGTCAGATATGGAATGCCAGATATATATCCTATCCAATGGTAGTAAACATTCCACCCTCTAATTTCACATTTATTTTTTATGAATTTTTCAAAAGTGCCATTTTAACACACAAGTCTATGGGAATGTTTTACGCGCGTGGCACCTATAAGTAATATGGGAAATCCCTAGTAGTGGATGGAATTCCTGGCCAAACTCTTCAGTAGCAAACAATTTCTCACTGATATCAATATGTTTAGTCATCAAGAGGTGCAAAGAATTGATTTAATGGCTAGCAAGGCCATATCAGCTAAAGTTAGTAGGTCTGTGTATATGTAAGCCTATATGTAGACTGGTCAATGTATAGAGCGTCTATGCCTCTTTTTGTTCTGATTCATCATTGGTTTGTGTTAGTGTACATCACATACTTAATATTAGAAAGACCTTTACAAATTGCTCATGTAAAAGGAAGGGGGTAGAGAGGAGCTTTGAGAACTTTACTGAAGAGAACTAGAGTGGTACCTTCAAGAAGGTATTTAGAAAAAGGCACAGAGTAAGGTAAGGTATCTAAGGGCTAATAGTGCTCAACTAAGGAGGGATGGGGGGGGTGGCTGTGTGCTCCAATCTTAGTCTACCCCCCCCCCCCCCTCTTATAAGCCATGCCATCTATGAAATTATCTTTCTTTCTCTCTCTCTCTTTCTATCTCTCTTTTTTTTCTCTCTCTTCTATCTAATTTTATGTATCTCTTCCTTCTTACATCTGAGAGGCAATAGCCCTAGGAAAATTTTGATATAATAGGTCAAATGCAAATGTACTAAAGTAGTATGTTCTTATACTTTGATTGTTTCCTCATTCAATCTCATGTATATCTGGTAATTTTGTTTAAGGCAGTTCTGGTATCCTGATATCTACACAAAATTTAATACACCTTTATATTACAATTAATAGGGACCTATTGTCATTCACTGCTGGGCTGTATGCAGGCAGGATATGTATGCATCCAAATAGTGAATATAACATGTATGAGTAATACATTAAAATGGGTCATTGCATAGAAAATAGGCATTTTCAATGCATTTCTTTGTGCTAGTGTGAGTGTACAGATATGAAAGAATAGCAAAGTAGCTATTCAATAAAATAAAATTCATAGGTCATATAATATAGGTGCCATGAGCCTAATTACATCAGGAGGGCTCAAGATATTCGTTCGACCCAACCCATTCAAATTTTTTTCAATTTGATGTTGCTGATTGACAAAACTGTATGAATATGATTCAAAATCTAACACTGATTCTAGAAATGGTAACTACTGAACTTCCTTCGACCAAATTGAGAAGATAAAAAAGTGACTTGGAACTATTTTTTTGACTGGCGGACTAATTAGGGCTATTTTACCGTTTGAGTCGATAAATTTGATCCATTCATAGTTATCTTCATAAATGGCAATTTATTTTTAAAATGAGCTGGCTACGCTACCCTTTCCTGGTCAGATATGGAATGCCAGATATATATCCTATCCAATGGTAGTAAACATTCCACCCTCTAATTTCACATTTATTTTTTATGAATTTTTCAAAAGTGACATTTTAACACACAAGTCTATGGGGAATGTTTTACGCGCGTGGCACCTATAAGTAATATGGGAAATCCCTAGTAGTGGATGGAATTCCTGGCCAAACTCTTCAGTAGCAAACAATTTCTCACTGATATCAATATGTTTAGTCATCAAGAGGTGCAAAGAATTGATTTAAAAGCTAGCAAGGCCATATCAGCTAAAGTTAGTAGGTCTGTGTATATGTAAGCCTATATGTAGACTGGTCAATGTATAGAGCGTCTATGCCTCTTTTTGTTCTGATTCATCATTGGTTTGTGTTAGTGTACATCACATACTTAATATTAGAAAGACCTTTACAAATTGCTCATGTAAAAGGAAGGGGGTAGAGAGGAGCTTTGAGAACTTTACTGAAGAGAACTAGAGTGGTACCTTCAAGAAGGTATTTAGAAAAAGGCACAGAGTAAGGTAAGGTATCTAAGGGCTAATAGTGCTCAACTAAGGAGGGATGGGGGGGGGGTGGCTGTGTGCTCCAATCTTAGTCTACCCCCCCCCCCCCTCTTTATAAGCCATGCCATCTATGAAATTATCTTTCTTTCTTCTCTCTCTCTTTCTATCTCTCTTTTTTTTTCTCTCTCTTCTATCTAATTTTATGTATCTCTTCCTTCTTACATCTGAGAGGCAATAGCCCGAGGAAAATTTTGATATACTAGGTCAAATGCAAATGTACTAAAGTAGTATGTTCTTATACTTTGATTGTTTCCTCATTCAATCTCATGTATATCTGGTAATTTGTTTGAGGCAGTTCTGGTATCCTGATATCTACACAAAATTTAATACACCTTTATATTACAATTAATAGGGACCTATTGTCATTCACTGCTGGGCTGTATGCAGGCAGGATATGTATGCATCCAAATAGTGAATATAACATGTATGAGTAATACATTAAAATGGGTCATTGCATAGAAAATAGGCATTTTCAATGCATTTCTTTGTGCTAGTGTGAGTGTACAGATATGAAAGAATAGCAAAGTAGCTATTCAATAAAATAAAATTCATAGGTCATATAATATAGGTGCCATGAGCCTAATTACATCAGGAGGGCTCAAGATATTCGTTCGACCCAACCCATTCAAATTTTTTTCAATTTGATGTTGCTGATTGACAAACCTGTATGAATATGATTCAAAATCTAACACTGATTCTAGAAATGGTAACTCCTGAACTTCCTTCGACCAAATTGAGAAGATAAAAAAGTGACTTGGAACTATTTTTTTGACTGGCGGACTAATTAGGGCTATTTTACTGTTTGAGTCGATGAATTTGATCCATTCATAGTTATCTTCATAAATGGCAATTTATTTTTAAAATGAGCTGGCTACGCTACCCTTTCCTGGTCAGATATGGAATGCCAGATATATATCCTATCCAATGGTAGTAAACATTCCACCCTCTAATTTCACATTTATTTTTTATGAATTTTTCAAAAGTGCCATTTTAACACACAAGTCTATGGGGAATGTTTTACGCGCGTGGCACCTATAAGTAATATGGGAAATCCCTAGTAGTGGATGGAATTCCTGGCCAAACTCTTCAGTAGCAAACAATTTCTCACTGATATCAATATGTTTAGTCATCAAGAGGTGCAAAGAATCGATTTAAAAGCTAGCAAGGCCATATCAGCTAAAGTTAGTAGGTCTGTGTATATGTAAGCCTATATGTAGACTGGTCAATGTATAGAGCGTCTATGCCTCTTTTTGTTCTGATTCATCATTGGTTTGTGTTAGTGTACATCACATACTTAATATTAGAAAGACCTTTACAAATTGCTCATGTAAAAGGAAGGGGGTAGAGAGGAGCTTTGAGAACTTTACTGAAGAGAACTAGAGTGGTACCTTCAAGAAGGTATTTAGAAAAAGGCACAAAGTAAGGTAAGGTATCTAAGGGCTAATAGTGCTCAACTAAGGAGGGATGGGGGGGGGGTGGCTGTGTGCTCCAATCTTAGTCTACCCCCCCCCCCTCTTTATAAGCCATGCCATCTATGAAATTATCTTTCTTTCTCTCTCTCTTTTTTCTCTCTCTCTTCTATCTAATTTTATGTATCTCTTCCTTCTTACATCTGAGAGGCAATAGCCCTAGGAAAATTTTGATATAATAGGTCAAATGCAAATGTACTAAAGTAGTATGTTCTTATACTTTGATTGTTTCCTCATTCAATCTCATGTATATCTGGTAATTTTGTTTAAGGCAGTTCTGGTATCCTGATATCTACACAAAATTTAATACACCTTTATATTACAATTAATAGGGACCTATTGTCATTCACTGCTGGGCTGTATGCAGGCAGGATATGTATGCATCCAAATAGTGAATATAACATGTATGAGTAATACATTAAAATGGGTCATTGCATAGAAAATAGGCATTTTCAATGCATTTCTTTGTGCTAGTGTGAGTGTACAGATATGAAAGAATAGCAAAGTAGCTATTCAATAAAATAAAATTCATAGGTCATATAATATAGGTGCCATGAGCCTAATTACATCAGGAGGGCTCAAGATATTCGTTCGACCCAACCCATTCAAATTTTTTTCAATTTGATGTTGCTGATTGACAAACCTGTATGAATATGATTCAAAATCTAACACTGATTCTAGAAATGGTAACTCCTGAACTTCCTTCGACCAAATTGAGAAGATAAAAAAGTGACTTGGAACTATTTTTTTGACTGGCGGACTAATTAGGGCTATTTTACTGTTTGAGTCGATGAATTTGATCCATTCATAGTTATCTTCATAAATGGCAATTTATTTTTAAAATGAGCTGGCTACGCTACCCTTTCCTGGTCAGATATGGAATGCCAGATATATATCCTATCCAATGGTAGTAAACATTCCACCCTCTAATTTCACATTTATTTTTTATGAATTTTTCAAAAGTGCCATTTTAACACACAAGTCTATGGGAATGTTTTACGCGCGTGGCACCTATAAGTAATATGGGAAATCCCTAGTAGTGGATGGAATTCCTGGCCAAACTCTTCAGTAGCAAACAATTTCTCACTGATATCAATATGTTTAGTCATCAAGAGGTGCAAAGAATCGATTTAAAAGCTAGCAAGGCCATATCAGCTAAAGTTAGTAGGTCTGTGTATATGTAAGCCTATATGTAGACTGGTCAATGTATAGAGCGTCTATGCCTCTTTTTGTTCTGATTCATCATTGGTTTGTGTTAGTGTACATCACATACTTAATATTAGAAAGACCTTTACAAATTGCTCATGTAAAAGGAAGGGGGTAGAGAGGAGCTTTGAGAACTTTACTGAAGAGAACTAGAGTGGTACCTTCAAGAAGGTATTTAGAAAAAGGCACAGAGTAAGGTAAGGTATCTAAGGGCTAATAGTGCTCAACTAAGGAGGGATGGGGGGTGGCTGTGTGCTCCAATCTTAGTCTACCCCCCCCCCTCTTTATAAGCCATGCCATCTATGAAATTATCTTTCTTTCTCTCTCTCTTTCTATCTCTTTTTTTTCTCTCTCTCTTCTATCTAATTTTATGCATCTCTTCCTTCTTACATCTGAGAGGCAATAGCCCGAGGAAAATTTTGATATACTAGGTCAAATGCAAATGTACTAAAGTAGTATGTTCTTATACTTTGATTGTTTCCTCATTCAATCTCATGTATATCTGGTAATTTTGTTTAAGGCAGTTCTGGTATCCTGATATCTACACAAAATTTAATACACCTTTATATTACAATTAATAGGGACCTATTGTCATTCACTGCTGGGCTGTATGCAGGCAGGATATGTATGCATCCAAATAGTGAATATAACATGTATAGTAATACATTAAAATGGGTCATTGCATAGAAAATAGGCATTTTCAATGCATTTCTTTGTGCTAGTGTGAGTGTACAGATATGAAAGAATAGCAAAGTAGCTATTCAATAAAATAAAATTCATAGGTCATATAATATAGGTGCCATGAGCCTAATTACATCAGGAGGGCTCAAGATATTCGTTCGACCCAACCCATTCAAATTTTTTTCAATTTGATGTTGCTGATTGACAAACCTGTATGAATATGATTCAAAATCTAACACTGATTCTAGAAATGGTAACTCCTGAACTTCCTTCGACCAAATTGAGAAGATAAAAAAGTGACTTGGAACTATTTTTTTGACTGGCGGACTAATTAGGGCTATTTTACTGTTTGAGTCGATGAATTTGATCCATTCATAGTTATCTTCATAAATGGCAATTTATTTTTAAAATGAGCTGGCTACGCTACCCTTTCCTGGTCAGATATGGAATGCCAGATATATATCCTATCCAATGGTAGTAAACATTCCACCCTCTAATTTCACATTTATTTTTTATGAATTTTTCAAAAGTGCCATTTTAACACACAAGTCTATGGGGAATGTTTTACGCGCGTGGCACCTATAAGTAATATGGGAAATCCCTAGTAGTGGATGGAATTCCTGGCCAAACTCTTCAGTAGCAAACAATTTCTCACTGATATCAATATGTTTAGTCATCAAGAGGTGCAAAGAATCGATTTAAAAGCTAGCAAGGCCATATCAGCTAAAGTTAGTAGGTCTGTGTATATGTAAGCCTATATGTAGACTGGTCAATGTATAGAGCGTCTATGCCTCTTTTTGTTCTGATTCATCATTGGTTTGTGTTAGTGTACATCACATACTTAATATTAGAAAGACCTTTACAAATTGCTCATGTAAAAGGAAGGGGGTAGAGAGGAGCTTTGAGAACTTTACTGAAGAGAACTAGAGTGGTACCTTCAAGAAGGTATTTAGAAAAAGGCACAGAGTAAGGTAATGTATCTAAGGGCTAATAGTGCTCAACTAAGGAGGGATGGGGGGTGGCTGTGTGCTCCAATCTTAGTCTACCCCCCCCCCCCCTCTTTATAAGCCATGCCATCTATGAAATTATCTTTCTTTCTCTCTCTCTCTTTCTATCTCTCTTTTTTTTTCTCTCTCTTCTATCTAATTTTATGTATCTCTTCCTTCTTACATCTGAGAGGCAATAGCCCGAGGAAAATTTTGATATACTAGGTCAAATGCAAATGTACTAAAGTAGTATGTTCTTATACTTTGATTGTTTCCTCATTCAATCTCATGTATATCTGGTAATTTGTTTGAGGCAGTTCTGGTATCCTGATATCTACACAAAATTTAATACACCTTTATATTACAATTAATAGGGACCTATTGTCATTCACTGCTGGGCTGTATGCAGGCAGGATATGTATGCATCCAAATAGTGAATATAACATGTATGAGTAATACATTAAAATGGGTCATTGCATAGAAAATAGGCATTTTCAATGCATTTCTTTGTGCTAGTGTGAGTGTACAGATATGAAAGAATAGCAAAGTAGCTATTCAATAAAATAAAATTCATAGGTCATATAATATAGGTGCCATGAGCCTAATTACATCAGGAGGGCTCAAGATATTCGTTCGACCCAACCCATTCAAATTTTTTTCAATTTGATGTTGCTGATTGACAAACCTGTATGAATATGATTCAAAATCTAACACTGATTCTAGAAATGGTAACTCCTGAACTTCCTTCGACCAAATTGAGAAGATAAAAAAGTGACTTGGAACTATTTTTTTGACTGGCGGACTAATTAGGGCTATTTTACTGTTTGAGTCGATGAATTTGATCCATTCATAGTTATCTTCATAAATGGCAATTTATTTTTAAAATGAGCTGGCTACGCTACCCTTTCCTGGTCAGATATGGAATGCCAGATATATATCCTATCCAATGGTAGTAAACATTCCACCCTCTAATTTCACATTTATTTTTTATGAATTTTTCAAAAGTGCCATTTTAACACACAAGTCTATGGGGAATGTTTTACGCGCGTGGCACCTATAAGTAATATGGGAAATCCCTAGTAGTGGATGGAATTCCTGGCCAAACTCTTCAGTAGCAAACAATTTCTCACTGATATCAATATGTTTAGTCATCAAGAGGTGCAAAGAATCGATTTAAAAGCTAGCAAGGCCATATCAGCTAAAGTTAGTAGGTCTGTGTATATGTAAGCCTATATGTAGACTGGTCAATGTATAGAGCGTCTATGCCTCTTTTTGTTCTGATTCATCATTGGTTTGTGTTAGTGTACATCACATACTTAATATTAGAAAGACCTTTACAAATTGCTCATGTAAAAGGAAGGGGGTAGAGAGGAGCTTTGAGAACTTTACTGAAGAGAACTAGAGTGGTACCTTCAAGAAGGTATTTAGAAAAAGGCACAGAGTAAGGTAATGTATCTAAGGGCTAATAGTGCTCAACTAAGGAGGGATGGGGGGTGGCTGTGTGCTCCAATCTTAGTCTACCCCCCCCCCCTCTTTATAAGCCATGCCATCTATGAAATTATCTTTCTTTCTCTCTCTCTCTCTTTCTATCTCTCTTTTTTTTTCTCTCTCTTCTATCTAATTTTATGTATCTCTTCCTTCTTACATCTGAGAGGCAATAGCCCGAGGAAAATTTTGATATACTAGGTCAAATGCAAATGTACTAAAGTAGTATGTTCTTATACTTTGATTGTTTCCTCATTCAATCTCATGTATATCTGGTAATTTGTTTAAGGCAGTTCTGGTATCCTGATATCTACACAAAATTTAATACACCTTTATATTACAATTAATAGGGACCTATTGTCATTCACTGCTGGGCTGTATGCAGGCAGGATATGTATGCATCCAAATAGTGAATATAACATGTATGAGTAATACATTAAAATGGGTCATTGCATAGAAAATAGGCATTTTCAATGCATTTCTTTGTGCTAGTGTGAGTGTACAGATATGAAAGAATAGCAAAGTAGCTATTCAATAAAATAAAATTCATAGGTCATATAATATAGGTGCCATGAGCCTAATTACATCAGGAGGGCTCAAGATATTCGTTCGACCCAACCCATTCAAATTTTTTTCAATTTGATGTTGCTGATTGACAAACCTGTATGAATATGATTCAAAATCTAACACTGATTCTAGAAATGGTAACTCCTGAACTTCCTTCGACCAAATTGAGAAGATAAAAAAGTGACTTGGAACTATTTTTTTGACTGGCGGACTAATTAGGGCTATTTTACTGTTTGAGTCGATGAATTTGATCCATTCATAGTTATCTTCATAAATGGCAATTTATTTTTAAAATGAGCTGGCTACGCTACCCTTTCCTGGTCAGATATGGAATGCCAGATATATATCCTATCCAATGGTAGTAAACATTCCACCCTCTAATTTCACATTTATTTTTTATGAATTTTTCAAAAGTGCCATTTTAACACACAAGTCTATGGGGAATGTTTTACGCGCGTGGCACCTATAAGTAATATGGGAAATCCCTAGTAGTGGATGGAATTCCTGGCCAAACTCTTCAGTAGCAAACAATTTCTCACTGATATCAATATGTTTAGTCATCAAGAGGTGCAAAGAATCGATTTAAAAGCTAGCAAGGCCATATCAGCTAAAGTTAGTAGGTCTGTGTATATGTAAGCCTATATGTAGACTGGTCAATGTATAGAGCGTCTATGCCTCTTTTTGTTCTGATTCATCATTGGTTTGTGTTAGTGTACATCACATACTTAATATTAGAAAGACCTTTACAAATTGCTCATGTAAGAGGAAGGGGGTAGAGAGGAGCTTTGAGAACTTTACTGAAGAGAACTAGAGTGGTACCTTCAAGAAGGTATTTAGAAAAAGGCACAGAGTAAGGTAATGTATCTAAGGGCTAATAGTGCTCAACTAAGGAGGGATGGGGGGTGGCTGTGTGCTCCAATCTTAGTCTACCCCCCCCCCCCTCTTTATAAGCCATGCCATCTATGAAATTATCTTTCTTTCTCTCTCTCTTTCTTTCTATCTCTCTTTTTTTTTTCTCTCTCTTCT
Organism: Lytechinus variegatus; assembly: GCF_018143015.1. Lineage (NCBI taxonomy): Eukaryota > Metazoa > Echinodermata > Echinoidea > Temnopleuroida > Toxopneustidae > Lytechinus > Lytechinus variegatus. The sequence goes on along the minus strand of NC_054743.1, from coordinate 18,302,202 downwards.
ATCTAATTTTATGTATCTCTTCCTTCTTACATCTGAGAGGCAATAGCCCTAGGAAAATTTTGATATAATAGGTCAAATGCAAATGTACTAAAGTAGTATGTTCTTATACTTTGATTGTTTCCTCATTCAATCTCATGTATATCTGGTAATTTTGTTTAAGGCAGTTCTGGTATCCTGATATCTACACAAAATTTAATACACCTTTATATTACAATTAATAGGGACCTATTGTCATTCACTGCTGGGCTGTATGCAGGCAGGATATGTATGCATCCAAATAGTGAATATAACATGTATGAGTAATACATTAAAATGGGTCATTGCATAGAAAATAGGCATTTTCAATGCATTTCTTTGTGCTAGTGTGAGTGTACAGATATGAAAGAATAGCAAAGTAGCTATTCAATAAAATAAAATTCATAGGTCATATAATATAAGTAATATGGGAAATCCCTAGTAGTGGATGGAATTCCTGGCCAAACTCTTCAGTAGCAAACAATTTCTCACTGATATCAATATGTTTAGTCATCAAGAGGTGCAAAGAATCGATTTAAAAGCTAGCAAGGCCATATCAGCTAAAGTTAGTAGGTCTGTGTATATGTAAGCCTATATGTAGACTGGTCAATGTATAGAGCGTCTATGCCTCTTTTTGTTCTGATTCATCATTGGTTTGTGTTAGTGTACATCACATACTTAATATTAGAAAGACCTTTACAAATTGCTCATGTAAAAGGAAGGGGGTAGAGAGGAGCTTTGAGAACTTTACTGAAGAGAACTAGAGTGGTACCTTCAAGAAGGTATTTAGAAAAAGGCACAGAGTAAGGTAAGGTATCTAAGGGCTAATAGTGCTCAACTAAGGAGGGATGGGGGGGGGGTGGCTGTGTGCTCCAATCTTAGTCTACCCCCCCCCCCCTCTTTATAAGCCATGCCATCTATGAAATTATCTTTCTTTCTCTCTCTCTCTTTCTATCTCTCTTTTTTCTCTCTCTCTTCTATCTAATTTTATGTATCTCTTCCTTCTTACATCTGAGAGGCAATAGCCCTAGGAAAATTTTGATATAATAGGTCAAATGCAAATGTACTAAAGTAGTATGTTCTTATACTTTGATTGTTTCCTCATTCAATCTCATGTATATCTGGTAATTTTGTTTGAGGCAGTTCTGGTATCCTGATATCTACACAAAATTTAATACACCTTTATATTACAATTAATAGGGACCTATTGTCATTCACTGCTGGGCTGTATGCAGGCAGGATATGTATGCATCCAAATAGTGAATATAACATGTATGAGTAATACATTAAAATGGGTCATTGCATAGAAAATAGGCATTTTCAATGCATTTCTTTGTGCTAGTGTGAGTGTACAGATATGAAAGAATAGCAAAGTAGCTATTCAATAAAATAAAATTCATAGGTCATATAATATAGGTGCCATGAGCCTAATTACATCAGGAGGGCTCAAGATATTCGTTCGACCCAACCCATTCAAATTTTTTTCAATTTGATGTTGCTGATTGACAAACCTGTATGAATATGATTCAAAATCTAACACTGATTCTAGAAATGGTAACTCCTGAACTTCCTTCGACCAAATTGAGAAGATAAAAAAGTGACTTGGAACTATTTTTTTGACTGGCGGACTAATTAGGGCTATTTTACTGTTTGAGTCGATGAATTTGATCCATTCATAGTTATCTTCATAAATGGCAATTTATTTTTAAAATGAGCTGGCTACGCTACCCTTTCCTGGTCAGATATGGAATGCCAGATATATATCCTATCCAATGGTAGTAAACATTCCACCCTCTAATTTCACATTTATTTTTTATGAATTTTTCAAAAGTGCCATTTTAACACACAAGTCTATGGGGAATGTTTTACGCGCGTGGCACCTATAAGTAATATGGGAAATCCCTAGTAGTGGATGGAATTCCTGGCCAAACTCTTCAGTAGCAAACAATTTCTCACTGATATCAATATGTTTAGTCATCAAGAGGTGCAAAGAATCGATTTAAAAGCTAGCAAGGCCATATCAGCTAAAGTTAGTAGGTCTGTGTATATGTAAGCCTATATGTAGACTGGTCAATGTATAGAGCGTCTATGCCTCTTTTTGTTCTGATTCATCATTGGTTTGTGTTAGTGTACATCACATACTTAATATTAGAAAGACCTTTACAAATTGCTCATGTAAGAGGAAGGGGGTAGAGAGGAGCTTTGAGAACTTTACTGAAGAGAACTAGAGTGGTACCTTCAAGAAGGTATTTAGAAAAAGGCACAGAGTAAGGTAAGGTATCTAAGGGCTAATAGTGCTCAACTAAGGAGGGATGGGGGGGGGGTGGCTGTGTGCTCCAATCTTAGTCTACCCCCCCCCCCCTCTTTATAAGCCATGCCATCTATGAAATTATCTTTCTTTCTCTCTCTCTCTCTTTCTATCTCTCTTTTTTTTTCTCTCTCTTCTATCTAATTTTATGTATCTCTTCCTTCTTACATCTGAGAGGCAATAGCCCGAGGAAAATTTTGATATACTAGGTCAAATGCAAATGTACTAAAGTAGTATGTTCTTATACTTTGATTGTTTCCTCATTCAATCTCATGTATATCTGGTAATTTGTTTGAGGCAGTTCTGGTATCCTGATATCTACACAAAATTTAATACACCTTTATATTACAATTAATAGGGACCTATTGTCATTCACTGCTGGGCTGTATGCAGGCAGGATATGTATGCATCCAAATAGTGAATATAACATGTATGAGTAATACATTAAAATGGGTCATTGCATAGAAAATAGGCATTTTCAATGCATTTCTTTGTGCTAGTGTGAGTGTACAGATATGAAAGAATAGCAAAGTAGCTATTCAATAAAATAAAATTCATAGGTCATATAATATAGGTGCCATGAGCCTAATTACATCAGGAGGGCTCAAGATATTCGTTCGACCCAACCCATTCAAATTTTTTTCAATTTGATGTTGCTGATTGACAAACCTGTATGAATATGATTCAAAATCTAACACTGATTCTAGAAATGGTAACTCCTGAACTTCCTTCGACCAAATTGAGAAGATAAAAAAGTGACTTGGAACTATTTTTTTGACTGGCGGACTAATTAGGGCTATTTTACTGTTTGAGTCGATGAATTTGATCCATTCATAGTTATCTTCATAAATGGCAATTTATTTTTAAAATGAGCTGGCTACGCTACCCTTTCCTGGTCAGATATGGAATGCCAGATATATATCCTATCCAATGGTAGTAAACATTCCACCCTCTAATTTCACATTTATTTTTTATGAATTTTTCAAAAGTGCCATTTTAACACACAAGTCTATGGGGAATGTTTTACGCGCGTGGCACCTATAAGTAATATGGGAAATCCCTAGTAGTGGATGGAATTCCTGGCCAAACTCTTCAGTAGCAAACAATTTCTCACTGATATCAATATGTTTAGTCATCAAGAGGTGCAAAGAATCGATTTAAAAGCTAGCAAGGCCATATCAGCTAAAGTTAGTAGGTCTGTGTATATGTAAGCCTATATGTAGACTGGTCAATGTATAGAGCGTCTATGCCTCTTTTTGTTCTGATTCATCATTGGTTTGTGTTAGTGTACATCACATACTTAATATTAGAAAGACCTTTACAAATTGCTCATGTAAAAGGAAGGGGGTAGAGAGGAGCTTTGAGAACTTTACTGAAGAGAACTAGAGTGGTACCTTCAAGAAGGTATTTAGAAAAAGGCACAGAGTAAGGTAAGGTATCTAAGGGCTAATAGTGCTCAACTAAGGAGGGATGGGGGGGGGGTGGCTGTGTGCTCCAATCTTAGTCTACCCCCCCCCCCCTCTTTATAAGCCATGCCATCTATGAAATTATCTTTCTTTCTCTCTCTCTCTCTTTCTATCTCTCTTTTTTTTTCTCTCTCTTCTATCTAATTTTATGTATCTCTTCCTTCTTACATCTGAGAGGCAATAGCCCTAGGAAAATTTTGATATAATAGGTCAAATGCAAATGTACTAAAGTAGTATGTTCTTATACTTTTATTGTTTCCTCATTCAATCTCATGTATATCTGGTAATTTTGTTTGAGGCAGTTCTGGTATCCTGATATCTACACAAAATTTAATACACCTTTATATTACAATTAATAGGGACCTATTGTCATTCACTGCTGGGCTGTATGCAGGCAGGATATGTATGCATCCAAATAGTGAATATAACATGTATGAGTAATACATTAAAATGGGTCATTGCATAGAAAATAGGCATTTTCAATGCATTTCTTTGTGCTAGTGTGAGTGTACAGATATGAAAGAATAGCAAAGTAGCTATTCAATAAAATAAAATTCATAGGTCATATAATATAGGTGCCATGAGCCTAATTACATCAGGAGGGCTCAAGATATTCGTTCGACCCAACCCATTCAAATTTTTTTCAATTTGATGTTGCTGATTGACAAACCTGTATGAATATGATTCAAAATCTAACACTGATTCTAGAAATGGTAACTCCTGAACTTCCTTCGACCAAATTGAGAAGATAAAAAAGTGACTTGGAACTATTTTTTTGACTGGCGGACTAATTAGGGCTATTTTACTGTTTGAGTCGATGAATTTGATCCATTCATAGTTATCTTCATAAATGGCAATTTATTTTTAAAATGAGCTGGCTACGCTACCCTTTCCTGGTCAGATATGGAATGCCAGATATATATCCTATCCAATGGTAGTAAACATTCCACCCTCTAATTTCACATTTATTTTTTATGAATTTTTCAAAAGTGCCATTTTAACACACAAGTCTATGGGGAATGTTTTACGCGCGTGGCACCTATAAGTAATATGGGAAATCCCTAGTAGTGGATGGAATTCCTGGCCAAACTCTTCAGTAGCAAACAATTTCTCACTGATATCAATATGTTTAGTCATCAAGAGGTGCAAAGAATCGATTTAAAAGCTAGCAAGGCCATATCAGCTAAAGTTAGTAGGTCTGTGTATATGTAAGCCTATATGTAGACTGGTCAATGTATAGAGCGTCTATGCCTCTTTTTGTTCTGATTCATCATTGGTTTGTGTTAGTGTACATCACATACTTAATATTAGAAAGACCTTTACAAATTGCTCATGTAAAAGGAAGGGGGTAGAGAGGAGCTTTGAGAACTTTACTGAAGAGAACTAGAGTGGTACCTTCAAGAAGGTATTTAGAAAAAGGCACAGAGTAAGGTAATGTATCTAAGGGCTAATAGTGCTCAACTAAGGAGGGATGGGGGGTGGCTGTGTGCTCCAATCTTAGTCTACCCCCCCCCCCCTCTTTATAAGCCATGCCATCTATGAAATTATCTTTCTTTCTCTCTCTCTTTTTTCTCTCTCTCTTCTATCTAATTTTATGTATCTCTTCCTTCTTACATCTGAGAGGCAATAGCCCTAGGAAAATTTTGATATAATAGGTCAAATGCAAATGTACTAAAGTAGTATGTTCTTATACTTTGATTGTTTCCTCATTCAATCTCATGTATATCTGGTAATTTTTGTTTAAGGCAGTTCTGGTATCCTGATATCTACACAAAATTTAATACACCTTTATATTACAATTAATAGGGACCTATTGTCATTCACTGCTGGGCTGTATGCAGGCAGGATATGTATGCATCCAAATAGTGAATATAACATGTATGAGTAATACATTAAAATGGGTCATTGCATAGAAAATAGGCATTTTCAATGCATTTCTTTGTGCTAGTGTGAGTGTACAGATATGAAAGAATAGCAAAGTAGCTATTCAATAAAATAAAATTCATAGGTCATATAATATAGGTGCCATGAGCCTAATTACATCAGGAGGGCTCAAGATATTCGTTCGACCCAACCCATTCAAATTTTTTTCAATTTGATGTTGCTGATTGACAAACCTGTATGAATATGATTCAAAATCTAACACTGATTCTAGAAATGGTAACTCCTGAACTTCCTTCGACCAAATTGAGAAGATAAAAAAGTGACTTGGAACTATTTTTTTGACTGGCGGACTAATTAGGGCTATTTTACTGTTTGAGTCGATGAATTTGATCCATTCATAGTTATCTTCATAAATGGCAATTTATTTTTAAAATGAGCTGGCTACGCTACCCTTTCCTGGTCAGATATGGAATGCCAGATATATATCCTATCCAATGGTAGTAAACATTCCACCCTCTAATTTCACATTTATTTTTTATGAATTTTTCAAAAGTGCCATTTTAACACACAAGTCTATGGGGAATGTTTTACGCGCGTGGCACCTATAAGTAATATGGGAAATCCCTAGTAGTGGATGGAATTCCTGGCCAAACTCTTCAGTAGCAAACAATTTCTCACTGATATCAATATGTTTAGTCATCAAGAGGTGCAAAGAATCGATTTAAAAGCTAGCAAGGCCATATCAGCTAAAGTTAGTAGGTCTGTGTATATGTAAGCCTATATGTAGACTGGTCAATGTATAGAGCGTCTATGCCTCTTTTTGTTCTGATTCATCATTGGTTTGTGTTAGTGTACATCACATACTTAATATTAGAAAGACCTTTACAAATTGCTCATGTAAAAGGAAGGGGGTAGAGAGGAGCTTTGAGAACTTTACTGAAGAGAACTAGAGTGGTACCTTCAAGAAGGTATTTAGAAAAAGGCACAGAGTAAGGTAATGTATCTAAGGGCTAATAGTGCTCAACTAAGGAGGGATGGGGGGTGGCTGTGTGCTCCAATCTTAGTCTACCCCCCCCCCCCCCTCTTTATAAGCCATGCCATCTATGAAATTATCTTTCTTTCTCTCTCTCTCTCTTTCTATCTCTCTTTTTTTTTCTCTCTCTTCTATCTAATTTTATGTATCTCTTCCTTCTTACATCTGAGAGGCAATAGCCCGAGGAAAATTTTGATATACTAGGTCAAATGCAAATGTACTAAAGTAGTATGTTCTTATACTTTGATTGTTTCCTCATTCAATCTCATGTATATCTGGTAATTTGTTTGAGGCAGTTCTGGTATCCTGATATCTACACAAAATTTAATACACCTTTATATTACAATTAATAGGGACCTATTGTCATTCACTGCTGGGCTGTATGCAGGCAGGATATGTATGCATCCAAATAGTGAATATAACATGTATGAGTAATACATTAAAATGGGTCATTGCATAGAAAATAGGCATTTTCAATGCATTTCTTTGTGCTAGTGTGAGTGTACAGATATGAAAGAATAGCAAAGTAGCTATTCAATAAAATAAAATTCATAGGTCATATAATATAGGTGCCATGAGCCTAATTACATCAGGAGGGCTCAAGATATTCGTTCGACCCAACCCATTCAAATTTTTTTCAATTTGATGTTGCTGATTGACAAACCTGTATGAATATGATTCAAAATCTAACACTGATTCTAGAAATGGTAACTCCTGAACTTCCTTCGACCAAATTGAGAAGATAAAAAAGTGACTTGGAACTATTTTTTTGACTGGCGGACTAATTAGGGCTATTTTACTGTTTGAGTCGATGAATTTGATCCATTCATAGTTATCTTCATAAATGGCAATTTATTTTTAAAATGAGCTGGCTACGCTACCCTTTCCTGGTCAGATATGGAATGCCAGATATATATCCTATCCAATGGTAGTAAACATTCCACCCTCTAATTTCACATTTATTTTTTATGAATTTTTCAAAAGTGCCATTTTAACACACAAGTCTATGGGGAATGTTTTACGCGCGTGGCACCTATAAGTAATATGGGAAATCCCTAGTAGTGGATGGAATTCCTGGCCAAACTCTTCAGTAGCAAACAATTTCTCACTGATATCAATATGTTTAGTCATCAAGAGGTGCAAAGAATCGATTTAAAAGCTAGCAAGGCCATATCAGCTAAAGTTAGTAGGTCTGTGTATATGTAAGCCTATATGTAGACTGGTCAATGTATAGAGCGTCTATGCCTCTTTTTGTTCTGATTCATCATTGGTTTGTGTTAGTGTACATCACATACTTAATATTAGAAAGACCTTTACAAATTGCTCATGTAAGAGGAAGGGGGTAGAGAGGAGCTTTGAGAACTTTACTGAAGAGAACTAGAGTGGTACCTTCAAGAAGGTATTTAGAAAAAGGCACAAAGTAAGGTAAGGTATCTAAGGGCTAATAGTGCTCAACTAAGGAGGGATGGGGGGGGGGTGGCTGTGTGCTCCAATCTTAGTCTACCCCCCCCCCCCTCTTTATAAGCCATGCCATCTATGAAATTATCTTTCTTTCTCTCTCTCTCTCTTTCTATCTCTCTTTTTTTTTCTCTCTCTTCTATCTAATTTTATGTATCTCTTCCTTCTTACATCTGAGAGGCAATAGCCCGAGGAAAATTTTGATATACTAGGTCAAATGCAAATGTACTAAAGTAGTATGTTCTTATACTTTGATTGTTTCCTCATTCAATCTCATGTATATCTGGTAATTTGTTTGAGGCAGTTCTGGTATCCTGATATCTACACAAAATTTAATACACCTTTATATTACAATTAATAGGGACCTATTGTCATTCACTGCTGGGCTGTATGCAGGCAGGATATGTATGCATCCAAATAGTGAATATAACATGTATGAGTAATACATTAAAATGGGTCATTGCATAGAAAATAGGCATTTTCAATGCATTTCTTTGTGCTAGTGTGAGTGTACAGATATGAAAGAATAGCAAAGTAGCTATTCAATAAAATAAAATTCATAGGTCATATAATATAGGTGCCATGAGCCTAATTACATCAGGAGGGCTCAAGATATTCGTTCGACCCAACCCATTCAAATTTTTTTCAATTTGATGTTGCTGATTGACAAACCTGTATGAATATGATTCAAAATCTAACACTGATTCTAGAAATGGTAACTCCTGAACTTCCTTCGACCAAATTGAGAAGATAAAAAAGTGACTTGGAACTATTTTTTTGACTGGCGGACTAATTAGGGCTATTTTACTGTTTGAGTCGATAAATTTGATCCATTCATAGTTATCTTCATAAATGGCAATTTATTTTTAAAATGAGCTGGCTACGCTACCCTTTCCTGGTCAGATATGGAATGCCAGATATATATCCTATCCAATGGTAGTAAACATTCCACCCTCTAATTTCACATTTATTTTTTATGAATTTTTCAAAAGTGCCATTTTAACACACAAGTCTATGGGGAATGTTTTACGCGCGTGGCACCTATAAGTAATATGGGAAATCCCTAGTAGTGGATGGAATTCCTGGCCAAACTCTTCAGTAGCAAACAATTTCTCACTGATATCAATATGTTTAGTCATCAAGAGGTGCAAAGAATCGATTTAAAAGCTAGCAAGGCCATATCAGCTAAAGTTAGTAGGTCTGTGTATATGTAAGCCTATATGTAGACTGGTCAATGTATAGAGCGTCTATGCCTCTTTTTGTTCTGATTCATCATTGGTTTGTGTTAGTGTACATCACATACTTAATATTAGAAAGACCTTTACAAATTGCTCATGTAAAAGGAAGGGGGTAGAGAGGAGCTTTGAGAACTTTACTGAAGAGAACTAGAGTGGTACCTTCAAGAAGGTATTTAGAAAAAGGCACAGAGTAAGGTAATGTATCTAAGGGCTAATAGTGCTCAACTAAGGAGGGATGGGGGGTGGCTGTGTGCTCCAATCTTAGTCTACCCCCCCCCCCTCTTTATAAGCCATGCCATCTATGAAATTATCTTTCTTTCTCTCTCTCTCTCTTTCTCTCTCTCTTTTTTTTTCTCTCTCTTCTATCTAATTTTATGTATCTCTTCCTTCTTACATCTGAGAGGCAATAGCCCGAGGAAAATTTTGATATACTAGGTCAAATGCAAATGTACTAAAGTAGTATGTTCTTATACTTTGATTGTTTCCTCATTCAATCTCATGTATATCTGGTAATTTGTTTAAGGCAGTTCTGGTATCCTGATATCTACACAAAATTTAATACACCTTTATATTACAATTAATAGGGACCTATTGTCATTCACTGCTGGGCTGTATGCAGGCAGGATATGTATGCATCCAAATAGTGAATATAACATGTATGAGTAATACATTAAAATGGGTCATTGCATAGAAAATAGGCATTTTCAATGCATTTCTTTGTGCTAGTGTGAGTGTACAGATATGAAAGAATAGCAAAGTAGCTATTCAATAAAATAAAATTCATAGGTCATATAATATAGGTGCCATGAGCCTAATTACATCAGGAGGGCTCAAGATATTCGTTCGACCCAACCCATTCAAATTTTTTTCAATTTGATGTTGCTGATTGACAAACCTGTATGAATATGATTCAAAATCTAACACTGATTCTAGAAATGGTAACTCCTGAACTTCCTTCGACCAAATTGAGAAGATAAAAAAGTGACTTGGAACTATTTTTTTGACTGGCGGACTAATTAGGGCTATTTTACTGTTTGAGTCGATGAATTTGATCCATTCATAGTTATCTTCATAAATGGCAATTTATTTTTAAAATGAGCTGGCTACGCTACCCTTTCCTGGTCAGATATGGAATGCCAGATATATATCCTATCCAATGGTAGTAAACATTCCACCCTCTAATTTCACATTTATTTTTTATGAATTTTTCAAAAGTGCCATTTTAACACACAAGTCTATGGGGAATGTTTTACGCGCGTGGCACCTATAAGTAATATGGGAAATCCCTAGTAGTGGATGGAATTCCTGGCCAAACTCTTCAGTAGCAAACAATTTCTCACTGATATCAATATGTTTAGTCATCAAGAGGTGCAAAGAATCGATTTAAAAGCTAGCAAGGCCATATCAGCTAAAGTTAGTAGGTCTGTGTATATGTAAGCCTATATGTAGACTGGTCAATGTATAGAGCGTCTATGCCTCTTTTTGTTCTGATTCATCATTGGTTTGTGTTAGTGTACATCACATACTTAATATTAGAAAGACCTTTACAAATTGCTCATGTAAAAGGAAGGGGGTAGAGAGGAGCTTTGAGAACTTTACTGAAGAGAACTAGAGTGGTACCTTCAAGAAGGTATTTAGAAAAAGGCACAGAGTAAGGTAAGGTATCTAAGGGCTAATAGTGCTCAACTAAGGAGGGATGGGGGGTGGCTGTGTGCTCCAATCTTAGTCTACCCCCCCCCCCCTCTTTATAAGCCATGCCATCTATGAAATTATCTTTCTTTCTCTCTCTCTCTCTTTCTATCTCTCTTTTTTTTTCTCTCTCTTCTATCTAATTTTATGTATCTCTTCCTTCTTACATCTGAGAGGCAATAGCCCGAGGAAAATTTTGATATACTAGGTCAAATGCAAATGTACTAAAGTAGTATGTTCTTATACTTTGATTGTTTCCTCATTCAATCTCATGTATATCTGGTAATTTGTTTAAGGCAGTTCTGGTATCCTGATATCTACACAAAATTTAATACACCTTTATATTACAATTAATAGGGACCTATTGTCATTCACTGCTGGGCTGTATGCAGGCAGGATATGTATGCATCCAAATAGTGAATATAACATGTATGAGTAATACATTAAAATGGGTCATTGCATAGAAAATAGGCATTTTCAATGCATTTCTTTGTGCTAGTGTGAGTGTACAGATATGAAAGAATAGCAAAGTAGCTATTCAATAAAATAAAATTCATAGGTCATATAATATAGGTGCCATGAGCCTAATTACATCAGGAGGGCTCAAGATATTCGTTCGACCCAACCCATTCAAATTTTTTTCAATTTGATGTTGCTGATTGACAAAACTGTATGAATATGATTCAAAATCTAACACTGATTCTAGAAATGGTAACTCCTGAACTTCCTTCGACCAAATTGAGAAGATAAAAAAGTGACTTGGAACTATTTTTTTGACTGGCGGACTAATTAGGGCTATTTTACTGTTTGAGTCGATAAATTTGATCCATTCATAGTTATCTTCATAAATGGCAATTTATTTTTAAAATGAGCTGGCTACGCTACCCTTTCCTGGTCAGATATGGAATGCCAGATATATATCCTATCCAATGGTAGTAAACATTCCACCCTCTAATTTCACATTTATTTTTTATGAATTTTTCAAAAGTGCCATTTTAACACACAAGTCTATGGGGAATGTTTTACGCGCGTGGCACCTATAAGTAATATGGGAAATCCCTAGTAGTGGATGGAATTCCTGGCCAAACTCTTCAGTAGCAAACAATTTCTCACTGATATCAATATGTTTAGTCATCAAGAGGTGCAAAGAATCGATTTAAAAGCTAGCAAGGCCATATCAGCTAAAGTTAGTAGGTCTGTGTATATGTAAGCCTATATGTAGACTGGTCAATGTATAGAGCGTCTATGCCTCTTTTTGTTCTGATTCATCATTGGTTTGTGTTAGTGTACATCACATACTTAATATTAGAAAGACCTTTACAAATTGCTCATGTAAAAGGAAGGGGGTAGAGAGGAGCTTTGAGAACTTTACTGAAGAGAACTAGAGTGGTACCTTCAAGAAGGTATTTAGAAAAAGGCACAGAGTAAGGTAAGGTATCTAAGGGCTAATAGTGCTCAACTAAGGAGGGATGGGGGGTGGCTGTGTGCTCCAATCTTAGTCTACCCCCCCCCCCCTCTTTATAAGCCATGCCATCTATGAAATTATCTTTCTTTCTCTCTCTCTCTCTTTCTATCTCTCTTTTTTTTTCTCTCTCTTCTATCTAATTTTATGTATCTCTTCCTTCTTACATCTGAGAGGCAATAGCCCTAGGAAAATTTTGATATAATAGGTCAAATGCAAATGTACTAAAGTAGTATGTTCTTATACTTTGATTGTTTCCTCATTCAATCTCATGTATATCTGGTAATTTTGTTTGAGGCAGTTCTGGTATCCTGATATCTACACAAAATTTAATACACCTTTATATTACAATTAATAGGGACCTATTGTCATTCACTGCTGGGCTGTATGCAGGCAGGATATGTATGCATCCAAATAGTGAATATAACATGTATGAGTAATACATTAAAATGGGTCATTGCATAGAAAATAGGCATTTTCAATGCATTTCTTTGTGCTAGTGTGAGTGTACAGATATGAAAGAATAGCAAAGTAGCTATTCAATAAAATAAAATTCATAGGTCATATAATATAAGTAATATGGGAAATCCCTAGTAGTGGATGGAATTCCTGGCCAAACTCTTCAGTAGCAAACAATTTCTCACTGATATCAATATGTTTAGTCATCAAGAGGTGCAAAGAATCGATTTAAAAGCTAGCAAGGCCATATCAGCTAAAGTTAGTAGGTCTGTGTATATGTAAGCCTATATGTAGACTGGTCAATGTATAGAGCGTCTATGCCTCTTTTTGTTCTGATTCATCATTGGTTTGTGTTAGTGTACATCACATACTTAATATTAGAAAGACCTTTACAAATTGCTCATGTAAAAGGAAGGGGGTAGAGAGGAGCTTTGAGAACTTTACTGAAGAGAACTAGAGTGGTACCTTCAAGAAGGTATTTAGAAAAAGGCACAGAGTAAGGTAAGGTATCTAAGGGCTAATAGTGCTCAACTAAGGAGGGATGGGGGGTGGCTGTGTGCTCCAATCTTAGTCTACCCCCCCCCCCTCTTTATAAGCCATGCCATCTATGAAATTATCTTTCTTTCTCTCTCTCTCTCTTTCTCTCTCTCTTTTTTTTTCTCTCTCTTCTATCTAATTTTATGTATCTCTTCCTTCTTACATCTGAGAGGCAATAGCCCGAGGAAAATTTTGATATACTAGGTCAAATGCAAATGTACTAAAGTAGTATGTTCTTATACTTTGATTGTTTCCTCATTCAATCTCATGTATATCTGGTAATTTGTTTGAGGCAGTTCTGGTATCCTGATATCTACACAAAATTTAATACACCTTTATATTACAATTAATAGGGACCTATTGTCATTCACTGCTGGGCTGTATGCAGGCAGGATATGTATGCATCCAAATAGTGAATATAACATGTATGAGTAATACATTAAAATGGGTCATTGCATAGAAAATAGGCATTTTCAATGCATTTCTTTGTGCTAGTGTGAGTGTACAGATATGAAAGAATAGCAAAGTAGCTATTCAATAAAATAAAATTCATAGGTCATATAATATAGGTGCCATGAGCCTAATTACATCAGGAGGGCTCAAGATATTCGTTCGACCCATCCCATTCAAATTTTTTTCAATTTGATGTTGCTGATTGACAAACCTGTATGAATATGATTCAAAATCTAACACTGATTCTAGAAATGGTAACTCCTGAACTTCCTTCGACCAAATTGAGAAGATAAAAAAGTGACTTGGAACTATTTTTTTGACTGGCGGACTAATTAGGGCTATTTTACTGTTTGAGTCGATGAATTTGATCCATTCATAGTTATCTTCATAAATGGCAATTTATTTTTAAAATGAGCTGGCTACGCTACCCTTTCCTGGTCAGATATGGAATGCCAGATATATATCCTATCCAATGGTAGTAAACATTCCACCCTCTAATTTCACATTTATTTTTTATGAATTTTTCAAAAGTGCCATTTTAACACACAAGTCTATGGGGAATGTTTTACGCGCGTGGCACCTATAAGTAATATGGGAAATCCCTAGTAGTGGATGGAATTCCTGGCCAAACTCTTCAGTAGCAAACAATTTCTCACTGATATCAATATGTTTAGTCATCAAGAGGTGCAAAGAATCGATTTAAAAGCTAGCAAGGCCATATCAGCTAAAGTTAGTAGGTCTGTGTATATGTAAGCCTATATGTAGACTGGTCAATGTATAGAGCGTCTATGCCTCTTTTTGTTCTGATTCATCATTGGTTTGTGTTAGTGTACATCACATACTTAATATTAGAAAGACCTTTACAAATTGCTCATGTAAAAGGAAGGGGGTAGAGAGGAGCTTTGAGAACTTTACTGAAGAGAACTAGAGTGGTACCTTCAAGAAGGTATTTAGAAAAAGGCACAGAGTAAGGTAATGTATCTAAGGGCTAATAGTGCTCAACTAAGGAGGGATGGGGGGTGGCTGTGTGCTCCAATCTTAGTCTACCCCCCCCCCCCTCTTTATAAGCCATGCCATCTATGAAATTATCTTTCTTTCTCTCTCTCTCTCTTTCTATCTCTCTTTTTTTTTCTCTCTCTTCTATCTAATTTTATGTATCTCTTCCTTCTTACATCTGAGAGGCAATAGCCCGAGGAAAATTTTGATATACTAGGTCAAATGCAAATGTACTAAAGTAGTATGTTCTTATACTTTGATTGTTTCCTCATTCAATCTCATGTATATCTGGTAATTTTGTTTGAGGCAGTTCTGGTATCCTGATATCTACACAAAATTTAATACACCTTTATATTACAATTAATAGGGACCTATTGTCATTCACTGCTGGGCTGTATGCAGGCAGGATATGTATGCATCCAAATAGTGAATATAACATGTATGAGTAATACATTAAAATGGGTCATTGCATAGAAAATAGGCATTTTCAATGCATTTCTTTGTGCTAGTGTGAGTGTACAGATATGAAAGAATAGCAAAGTAGCTATTCAATAAAATAAAATTCATAGGTCATATAATATAGGTGCCATGAGCCTAATTACATCAGGAGGGCTCAAGATATTCGTTCGACCCAACCCATTCAAATTTTTTTCAATTTGATGTTGCTGATTGACAAACCTGTATGAATATGATTCAAAATCTAACACTGATTCTAGAAATGGTAACTCCTGAACTTCCTTCGACCAAATTGAGAAGATAAAAAAGTGACTTGGAACTATTTTTTTGACTGGCGGACTAATTAGGGCTATTTTACTGTTTGAGTCGATGAATTTGATCCATTCATAGTTATCTTCATAAATGGCAATTTATTTTTAAAATGAGCTGGCTACGCTACCCTTTCCTGGTCAGATATGGAATGCCAGATATATATCCTATCCAATGGTAGTAAACATTCCACCCTCTAATTTCACATTTATTTTTTATGAATTTTTCAAAAGTGCCATTTTAACACACAAGTCTATGGGGAATGTTTTACGCGCGTGGCACCTATAAGTAATATGGGAAATCCCTAGTAGTGGATGGAATTCCTGGCCAAACTCTTCAGTAGCAAACAATTTCTCACTGATATCAATATGTTTAGTCATCAAGAGGTGCAAAGAATCGATTTAAAAGCTAGCAAGGCCATATCAGCTAAAGTTAGTAGGTCTGTGTATATGTAAGCCTATATGTAGACTGGTCAATGTATAGAGCGTCTATGCCTCTTTTTGTTCTGATTCATCATTGGTTTGTGTTAGTGTACATCACATACTTAATATTAGAAAGACCTTTACAAATTGCTCATGTAAAAGGAAGGGGGTAGAGAGGAGCTTTGAGAACTTTACTGAAGAGAACTAGAGTGGTACCTTCAAGAAGGTATTTAGAAAAAGGCACAAAGTAAGGTAAGGTATCTAAGGGCTAATAGTGCTCAACTAAGGAGGGATGGGGGGGGGGTGGCTGTGTGCTCCAATCTTAGTCTACCCCCCCCCCCCTCTTTATAAGCCATGCCATCTATGAAATTATCTTTCTTTCTCTCTCTCTCTCTTTCTATCTCTCTTTTTTTTTCTCTCTCTTCTATCTAATTTTATGTATCTCTTCCTTCTTACATCTGAGAGGCAATAGCCCGAGGAAAATTTTGATATACTAGGTCAAATGCAAATGTACTAAAGTAGTATGTTCTTATACTTTGATTGTTTCCTCATTCAATCTCATGTATATCTGGTAATTTTGTTTGAGGCAGTTCTGGTATCCTGATATCTACACAAAATTTAATACACCTTTATATTACAATTAATAGGGACCTATTGTCATTCACTGCTGGGCTGTATGCAGGCAGGATATGTATGCATCCAAATAGTGAATATAACATGTATGAGTAATACATTAAAATGGGTCATTGCATAGAAAATAGGCATTTTCAATGCATTTCTTTGTGCTAGTGTGAGTGTACAGATATGAAAGAATAGCAAAGTAGCTATTCAATAAAATAAAATTCATAGGTCATATAATATAGGTGCCATGAGCCTAATTACATCAGGAGGGCTCAAGATATTCGTTCGACCCAACCCATTCAAATTTTTTTCAATTTGATGTTGCTGATTGACAAAACTGTATGAATATGATTCAAAATCTAACACTGATTCTAGAAATGGTAACTCCTGAACTTCCTTCGACCAAATTGAGAAGATAAAAAAGTGACTTGGAACTATTTTTTTGACTGGCGGACTAATTAGGGCTATTTTACTGTTTGAGTCGATAAATTTGATCCATTCATAGTTATCTTCATAAATGGCAATTTATTTTTAAAATGAGCTGGCTACGCTACCCTTTCCTGGTCAGATATGGAATGCCAGATATATATCCTATCCAATGGTAGTAAACATTCCACCCTCTAATTTCACATTTATTTTTTATGAATTTTTCAAAAGTGCCATTTTAACACACAAGTCTATGGGGAATGTTTTACGCGCGTGGCACCTATAAGTAATATGGGAAATCCCTAGTAGTGGATGGAATTCCTGGCCAAACTCTTCAGTAGCAAACAATTTCTCACTGATATCAATATGTTTAGTCATCAAGAGGTGCAAAGAATCGATTTAAAAGCTAGCAAGGCCATATCAGCTAAAGTTAGTAGGTCTGTGTATATGTAAGCCTATATGTAGACTGGTCAATGTATAGAGCGTCTATGCCTCTTTTTGTTCTGATTCATCATTGGTTTGTGTTAGTGTACATCACATACTTAATATTAGAAAGACCTTTACAAATTGCTCATGTAAAAGGAAGGGGGTAGAGAGGAGCTTTGAGAACTTTACTGAAGAGAACTAGAGTGGTACCTTCAAGAAGGTATTTAGAAAAAGGCACAAAGTAAGGTAAGGTATCTAAGGGCTAATAGTGCTCAACTAAGGAGGGATGGGGGGGGGGTGGCTGTGTGCTCCAATCTTAGTCTACCCCCCCCCCCCTCTTTATAAGCCATGCCATCTATGAAATTATCTTTCTTTCTCTCTCTCTCTCTTTCTATCTCTCTTTTTTTTTCTCTCTCTTCTATCTAATTTTATGTATCTCTTCCTTCTTACATCTGAGAGGCAATAGCCCGAGGAAAATTTTGATATACTAGGTCAAATGCAAATGTACTAAAGTAGTATGTTCTTATACTTTGATTGTTTCCTCATTCAATCTCATGTATATCTGGTAATTTGTTTGAGGCAGTTCTGGTATCCTGATATCTACACAAAATTTAATACACCTTTATATTACAATTAATAGGGACCTATTGTCATTCACTGCTGGGCTGTATGCAGGCAGGATATGTATGCATCCAAATAGTGAATATAACATGTATGAGTAATACATTAAAATGGGTCATTGCATAGAAAATAGGCATTTTCAATGCATTTCTTTGTGCTAGTGTGAGTGTACAGATATGAAAGAATAGCAAAGTAGCTATTCAATAAAATAAAATTCATAGGTCATATAATATAGGTGCCATGAGCCTAATTACATCAGGAGGGCTCAAGATATTCGTTCGACCCAACCCATTCAAATTTTTTTCAATTTGATGTTGCTGATTGACAAAACTGTATGAATATGATTCAAAATCTAACACTGATTCTAGAAATGGTAACTCCTGAACTTCCTTCGACCAAATTGAGAAGATAAAAAAGTGACTTGGAACTATTTTTTTGACTGGCGGACTAATTAGGGCTATTTTACTGTTTGAGTCGATGAATTTGATCCATTCATAGTTATCTTCATAAATGGCAATTTATTTTTAAAATGAGCTGGCTACGCTACCCTTTCCTGGTCAGATATGGAATGCCAGATATATATCCTATCCAATGGTAGTAAACATTCCACCCTCTAATTTCACATTTATTTTTTATGAATTTTTCAAAAGTGCCATTTTAACACACAAGTCTATGGGGAATGTTTTACGCGCGTGGCACCTATAAGTAATATGGGAAATCCCTAGTAGTGGATGGAATTCCTGGCCAAACTCTTCAGTAGCAAACAATTTCTCACTGATATCAATATGTTTAGTCATCAAGAGGTGCAAAGAATCGATTTAAAAGCTAGCAAGGCCATATCAGCTAAAGTTAGTAGGTCTGTGTATATGTAAGCCTATATGTAGACTGGTCAATGTATAGAGCGTCTATGCCTCTTTTTGTTCTGATTCATCATTGGTTTGTGTTAGTGTACATCACATACTTAATATTAGAAAGACCTTTACAAATTGCTCATGTAAAAGGAAGGGGGTAGAGAGGAGCTTTGAGAACTTTACTGAAGAGAACTAGAGTGGTACCTTCAAGAAGGTATTTAGAAAAAGGCACAGAGTAAGGTAAGGTATCTAAGGGCTAATAGTGCTCAACTAAGGAGGGATGGGGGGTGGCTGTGTGCTCCAATCTTAGTCTACCCCCCCCCCCTCTTTATAAGCCATGCCATCTATGAAATTATCTTTCTTTCTCTCTCTCTCTCTTTCTATCTCTCTTTTTTTTTCTCTCTCTTCTATCTAATTTTATGTATCTCTTCCTTCTTACATCTGAGAGGCAATAGCCCGAGGAAAATTTTGATATACTAGGTCAAATGCAAATGTACTAAAGTAGTATGTTCTTATACTTTGATTGTTTCCTCATTCAATCTCATGTATATCTGGTAATTTGTTTGAGGCAGTTCTGGTATCCTGATATCTACACAAAATTTAATACACCTTTATATTACAATTAATAGGGACCTATTGTCATTCACTGCTGGGCTGTATGCAGGCAGGATATGTATGCATCCAAATAGTGAATATAACATGTATGAGTAATACATTAAAATGGGTCATTGCATAGAAAATAGGCATTTTCAATGCATTTCTTTGTGCTAGTGTGAGTGTACAGATATGAAAGAATAGCAAAGTAGCTATTCAATAAAATAAAATTCATAGGTCATATAATATAGGTGCCATGAGCCTAATTACATCAGGAGGGCTCAAGATATTCGTTCGACCCAACCCATTCAAATTTTTTTCAATTTGATGTTGCTGATTGACAAACCTGTATGAATATGATTCAAAATCTAACACTGATTCTAGAAATGGTAACTCCTGAACTTCCTTCGACCAAATTGAGAAGATAAAAAAGTGACTTGGAACTATTTTTTTGACTGGCGGACTAATTAGGGCTATTTTACTGTTTGAGTCGATGAATTTGATCCATTCATAGTTATCTTCATAAATGGCAATTTATTTTTAAAATGAGCTGGCTACGCTACCCTTTCCTGGTCAGATATGGAATGCCAGATATATATCCTATCCAATGGTAGTAAACATTCCACCCTCTAATTTCACATTTATTTTTTATGAATTTTTCAAAAGTGCCATTTTAACACACAAGTCTATGGGGAATGTTTTACGCGCGTGGCACCTTCTCTGTGATATCTCTATTCTGTCGAGAGATGGCGCAATACCACCATTTTCAAATATTGATCCTGCAGCGGCGCGGCGGCACTAATCTGATTGTGAGCTTACCTGGGATTTTGAAGACTGCTTCTTTGCTTCTATTCAACTTGAGTCGGCTTTGAAAGTCAAATTCAATCTCCAAAGATGGGTAGTGCAACATACTATTTGGCTGTTGGAGTAGGACTTGCCTGTGTTGTCATAGGAACGTTGAAAGTTGCCCCAATTGAACCCGCTCATGGAAACCTGGTAAGAAAACACGTTAACGTGGTTGTGGAGCCCGATCCTCACTGCACTGGCGCAGCGCGCAGGGCCAGGCCAGGCTGTGCGTCCGCTAAGCTGCAGCTATTCTTTTGATAGTTTTATAATTAAGCCTGAGTCATATTGATTATTTTGAAAACCGGTGTTCGACAGCTCTAATTTGATCGAACATCGAATATTGAAGGCGGGGAAAATTTAGTCTTTTTGTTTTTGCGTCGATGCAATGCGCTTTGCATGTGCACTACGCACTGACGGTATGCGCTGGCGTTGACCGGGTACCGTAAGGGCACTAGTATTCAACCCGTTTGGAGAGTTTCCTCAAATATGTAGAAACATAGAATTTACCTGAATTTCAGACCCGTCTTATTTCAAAGAGCAAATGCTGGTTATTCTTTTTCCGTTATTTTTTTCTTCCACCAG
This sequence comes from Lytechinus variegatus, assembly GCF_018143015.1. Lineage (NCBI taxonomy): Eukaryota > Metazoa > Echinodermata > Echinoidea > Temnopleuroida > Toxopneustidae > Lytechinus > Lytechinus variegatus. The sequence continues at coordinate 18,281,050 of NC_054743.1, read as the reverse complement.
TCGACTGTGTGCGCGGGCGATTGAATTATACGGTGACGGTTTTTTGCACTAGTATTCAACCCATCTGCACTAGTATTCAACCTAGCGATGAAAGATGGTCCTGTCACTCAATCTACCCTTGTCCCATCCGACTATGGACTAGACCATTTGAGATGAGACCAAACAGGGAATTAATCAAAGCCAGAGACTTACATAGATCTAGATCTAATTTACCAATATAAACCTTTTTGAGATTTACCATTTTTCCTCACTAGGTTGAATACTAGTGCAATTCAGTGCAAAAGGCCATCGGCGCATAATTCGATCCTAGGCGCATACAGTCGACAGATTGATAAAGAAAATACCGACAACAGATTACCCTGGAGATAACAAAGGTATGAAATTAAGATAGTTTCCATATTTCTAAATATTTCTGGAAATATGTCAAAATCTTTGAATTATGCCGGGTTGAATACTAGTGCTCTTACGGTACGCGGGTGACCGTTGCACAAGCAGATGACAGCAAAGTTCGTATACATTCATAAATTATCTCGGCACGAGCAGACGAGTAAAACTCAAACTATGATATAAATAAAATTCAAATTAATGGTAAATAGCATCATAATTACTCAATCGGTTTCATTGTGGGGGCAATAGAAATCAAGTAAGTAGTAAAGTTGGACATAGTGATATTTTGATGATTGATTGTGTAAACCAAACGAATCGGCCGGCCGACGTATTTTTATTTATTTTTTTCGATGCACCGATTTTTGCAAAATCTGCACCGGTGTTCGATGACATCGATCGAACACCGCTTTTAAAATCGATTCGACTCAGGCTTATTTATAATTATGGGGCAAGGCCTATAAAACTGACAAACGACTGGTCTTCGATCTGATATTTGAACATTATCTAGGCCTATCTTGAGTAGGGCCTACATGTATTAAACAGATTTTGATGATCTTCAGCATTTAAATTCACAACTTGATTAAGCTAACCCAATGTTTATGTGATTATCTTCTTTCAATTTATTCAAATTTATCTACTTTTGCGATGGGGGGGGGTAGAATGGATTCCTTTTTAATCATCAAAATACTTAGGGACAGTGATTTTCCGCGATCACGGAAATTGGCCTTTTGAAGCGGAATGTGCCTTCCCAAACGAACCCAGGTCATCGGAATCCGAACCCCCTGCTCTACCGACTGAGCTATCACGCCTCGTATGTTAATTATGTTTCTTTAAATATTCTTTGTACTCCTATCTCTTCGATTACAATAGACTTTAAAATGATGATTAGTACAGTGGGGCATTCTCAAGGTAACTGGCGTTACACGGCACAATGTTACACACTTTTCATTGTGTGTATGATGGTGGGCCCCAAGTCTGCGCACCTAACAATTTGAGTTAAGATTTAACATGAATTTCTTCCTATTTCACAAAATCTTTCAATTGATAATGTTCCTTACATCATGATGAGTTAGTGTGCCAAATATCTCATAAAAATTGAAAAGAAATATATGATTTTCTTGGAAAAAACCTCGGGCAGTCATTTTCAGATTGAAAAAAAAATGGTACCCCATGTCTGCGCACTCATTCACTTTGCACACGATTCGGGGATTTTGATGACAAAGGCTGCATTTTGAGGCTGTCACATGAAATGCCCTGAATTCAATATTTTTCCACCATTTTTAGTCAGATTTTTTAAAGAATACCTGTCGATGAATTGCATGTGTAAAGTTCGCGCTTGTTGCGTATCTTCTTTTACTAGAATCGCGCAGATACGCGGGTGCGCAGACTTGGGAGACCGCGCAGACATGGAGGAACTGACCATATGATTATCTCTAAAACAACAAATAATGGGAGTTTGCTTTAAAGGCAAACTCCCATCATTTGTTGTTTAGAGGTAAAAAATTTATCGGTAATATTTAATAAAATTTAATTGAAATTTAATTTATCGGTAAAATTTTGTACATATTTTCCAGACCTCTGGTCTGTATGAATTTGCATCAGTGACAGGTAACATCAGTCGAGCACAGATGGACTGGTCAGCTCAAATCAGCCCTAGAAAATTGTCATATCCTCATCATCCCAAGAAGCAACGTCTTTATTTAATTCCATTTCATCTTTTTTTTTTCATAGGTTTCTTACATGCACAAGTTTGCGGGAGTCTTCCCACTTCGCGCTGTCGGCTTCCAGCCATCGGGTGCCATGTACTGCGCCATGACTGCCGTTCTGGACATCTTCTGTGGCGCTCTCCTTGCATATGGCCGCTACGACTGGCCCGTCATCAGTGGTTTCGTCCTCCTCGCCATATCAGCCCTCTACATCCACGGCATGCTTGCTCTAAGTGCACCGATGGTAGACTTCTTCTTTCCGGTGCTTCTCACCGTTCTACTGGTGCTGCTGTTGTTTGGACGCAACGGACTCTGGGCGGGACGCGGAAAGGTCCATCTTGCCTAAGCTCCCATCATTAGAGTGAAGAACGAGTGCCCCTCGTGGTCTTGTATGGGTGCACTTGTACCCCACCATCTATATACCAAAGTCTTGACGGGTTAAGGGAATTTATTTAAGCATTTATTTGAATACCGTGATCAATTATTGTATTTTTCATTTGCAGTGGATAAGATCAGGTCTGTTTCTTCCAGTCAAACATCTGGCACTTTTGCCCATAACACAAAAGTTTACACTAAAATTGAAATTTGAAAGAACAATGATGATTAGTTGCTTGAGAGTATGGCAAATACTCTTTGCATGAAACAATGATTTTGATTGGACATTGTCATTTAGCAGAACTTTTGCAAACTATTGTGTTATAGGGTCATGCTTTCTAAAAAAGGAAGGCAAAGTTGTGTATTTGCAAAGTTGATAAGTTTTCCAATGTATTCGTGCACAGTGTGTCAGTGTGTCTGTTATAATGATAATATCACCTTTACTTGAATTGAGATAAAATTAATAGATGAATATTCTCGTTTGATGAAATATTTGACTGAATTTATAAACACAGATTAGGGCTTCACTTTAAACTGAATAACATTTTGAAGGAATATAATTCAGATTTTAGAAATTCCTCATGGAATTATATTCAATAATTTGTCACTTCCAATTAGGCCTACTTCCAATGTATTGGCAATTTACAAAATCAATGTTATAAATGAAATGTTTGCAGCAAACCAGAATATTATGCTACAATGTGTGTAGTTATTATTCTGGAAGCATGACTGCTGCATTCCACTTAAGTTAGTAATGCACAATGTAGTAATATACAAATAATGCACAGCATTGAGGGCATTAGCAAGAAATATGCACACCTGGTACCTTTGGAACATAATATACATGTACGTTATAACCATGGGCATTTGGACTGTTTAAAAGTAGCAAGTGTGTGCAATTATTCTATTGCCTCTGCAAAATGATGTGCATTATTTGTTTTATAAGGTGGTGGTGTGGATCCTTTGATAAACCATTCTCATCTCAAAATTAAACCAGTCAAAAGAACTAGTCATAAGTTCCATTATGGCGCAGTCACATGTCGCCTACGATGACTATTCGGCGAGTTGAAAAATGCTGTTTTTATCATTTTTGTACCAGCTTTGTGTTTGTGGTTCAAATAGAAATCCGTAAAACTGCTGCTTTCAGCTCAATGTGGGCACCATAGTGGAAATGACTGCAGGATTAGCAACTTCTATAATATGACTGATCACATGATATCAGCCAATCATATTACGATTCATACCATCATTTTATAACAGTAGTTACTGAATAGCAGATAGAAGAAATCTCATATGATTAGAATTATGTTATGTGACAGTACATGTTTTGATTAGCAGATGTTAGCAAACCAATTTGTTTTAGCACATAGCAAGTTTACTGTATGGTAGTAATTGTGTGTACAATGAAGTAGGACTTCATCAGTAATCTTGTATTTTGTTGGTTGATGTGTATATTTAGCATTCTTTATTTTTATGACTTTTTGATAAAGGAAATTGGACTCGGGTAACATTGAACTTGAATGGTGTTTATAAAACATCAAAGTATTTTTTTAAGTACACTTAATCATCATGTATTGGTAATTGGTCATTGATATTTCATTTGAAGATCATTCAATCCTATTTTGTATTTAATACATAAATATTGGTAGTGTGTACCATTTAGAGAATGTGATTTGGACAAATTGAAATGGTTATGAATTGTATGTAGCTCATCACTGGACATATCAAAGCAATTCAGGAAAATTGTTAGAAAATAGTCAAGTTAAGACTATCTATTCTATACTACATGTATGTATTTTATGAAAACATAAGTTATGTCAATTGTTCTATGCAACATTTTCTATCGGTAAGAGTGCTCATCATTAAAGTATAGGAGATGGGATAACAGGGTTAATGTATTCAGTATTACTTTAAATCATATATGCCAAAATATTGCATTGGTTGTTCATACCTGCCATGCGAAACAGTAAAAGAAATTTGGTGAAACCATACTTTTTATTTTTATTTAAAAATAGCCAGTGTTGACATGTAAAACAAATTCAAGGATGGTGACAGGTTTTGTTAGGGGGGGCCTCAAGGTGAAAACTTTTTTCTCTCTCTCAATTTAATAATTTAGGTAATTAGAAATTAAGAAATTCACTGATACCTCTCATTTTGCCACTCTTTTTCCCCCTCCCCCTTTCTTACTGTTCTTCTTCTACATAGAGGGCAGTGACCCCCCCCCCACACACACACCCCCTCTGAAGTGCCACCCCGGAATTCATGAACTCTATAAAATATGGTGCCTTCCAAGTTTGTTAGAGGGAAGGTTCAGTCTTGAGTGTGGCAATGCATTTTTCAATCCGACTAGAAGCACACAGCACCAATGGAAAGTCTCTGCACAAGAGATGAATGTTAATAATGTTCAAGTGATGATGATCCACAACAATATGCAAAGACTTTCGGTTGGTGCTAAAGTCTTGTGACTTCAAAGGATATGGTACTCTGACAAGTAACATTTTAAGGTGTACACTTGTATTTAACTTACATGTGGTGCAGAAGTCACCAACTGATTCATGGATCCCGAGTTCAAGCCCGGTCCACGTATTTTGGACAGTTGCAAGTCTGTCCCAAGACCGTCAGCACATAAACAATCCACATCCATTGTTTGTCTCTCTACATCTTGGGAATCTTTTCTATTTTGTCATTTTGAAAAGTGCAGAGTATGCCATGCCCTTCTACATACAAATGTTACCAAGATGTGTGATATTAGTCTCAGGTTCAGCTGTTTTTGTATTTAACATTCCTAGCCTTGTGATCATTTTTATATCCCATTTTTCTACCATTTTATTTATACCTGTGTTTAGTGTGCTTATGGTGTCAATTGTATTTTTTTCCTAATAAACTATAACTTCCTAGAATATCGTCTGATTTCAATCCTATGTTCTTATTACAGAGCTTTCCACAAGATGTTCTGGGTCCCATTCCATGAAGACTTGTTATTATAACAAATGCACAGTTTCTATATCAGCCAATCAGATTGAAGGATTTCAGTAGCTTTTAAGTGTTATTGTAAATTTGTTACTAGAACAAGTTTCATGAAATGGGGCCCTGGTGCTAATGTATAAAAGAAGCTTTCTGTTATGATAACTTATTCACCCAATTGTGTACTTCCTCTGAATCCTTGATTTTGATTGGCTGTTAAGTGTTGAACATTGTTACCAGGGTGCCTGTACATTCATTGATTGAATGGAAAATTGCATTAGATTATGTTTGCAAGGGTTTGCATGGTGGTATGAACAATCACGGAAGAGGTTTACGATGTACCGTGTGTAAAGTCCTGGGGAGCGTTTCATCAATATTTTCATGCGACAAGTTGTCAGATCTGACAACTTTCCATGATTTTTATTGGTTGAGAGGCACTGTTCCTATGGTAACTGTCAGATGAAATGGGACTTGTAGGATAAAATGTCTGACAAGTCCTTTCATGAAATGCTCCCCAGGAGGGACTAAGATGAAAAGTGGATAAAAATGGAGGTGAAATGGAACTAGGCGAGAAAGTGGAGGTTGGGAAGTAGAGTATTCTTTTTTAAATGAGTGTTGTCCTTCAAAGGACTGTAAACCAGGAGTGGAAAGCTGAGAAGTAAGCAGAGAGAGAGGCTTGAGTAGATGAGAGAAGGCTGGCTTGATTTGGCGAATTGAGTTCATATTAAATGGTTAACCCATTGACTACTATAATAGGGTGTACCCTGTGCAAAGCCTACGGGAATCACAGATTCAGTACTCAATAGGTTAATGTAAATTTTTAATATTAAGCACAGAAGTGCAATGCAGTGTAGCATCAGTTGTCAGATCAGGGGGCCCCGTTGCAGAAAGTGATGCGTTTGAAAGCAACTCAAAGAATCAAGCACAAGTCCCTATTGTATGTTTTGATTGATAGAGATATAGATAGAAGGGGAGAGGGGAAAGGAAAGAAGGGAAAAGAAAATGGAGGTAGAAGAGAGATATGAAACGGGTAAAAGAGATGGAAAAGAAAGAGAGGGGAATGGGAATAAAGATGTGAGAATGAAAATAAAAGGAAAGGAATGTGAGAGGAAAAAAAATCACTAGAGAGAAAATGAGAAATTGAAGGGAAATGAAAGAATAAGTTAATACAGATAATGAAAAAATACCATTAAAATCCACATTCATGCCATGAATATCCCACATATAAAAATAAAGTTTCACTAAATGGTATACTATCTTGAAGCAAAGATTAATGTTTTCAATAGAATTATCTCGAAAACAACAGATTTAAACTTAATTACATCATACATGTAAAATCAATGAAATAGAGATGGGCTGGCCACCTTGCAAGATCACATGATAATAGGTGGACCAAACGCATCACAGAATGGAGACCATGGCTAAGATCACAAAGTCGGGGTAGACAGATATGAGATGGGGTGACAAGCTCAAAAAGTTCATGGGCATAAAATGGATTGCATCAGCACAAGACAAGCACCTTTGCCACCAACTTGAGGAGGCCTTTGCCTTGCAGTGGGCTGAACATGGCTGATATGATGATGATGACATCGTACAGTATGGTTGCACTGATCCCATGCAATCTGGTTATATGCAACATACCTCCAGTATTTCAACTACAATTTTGTTTGATTTGCCGGGTCAGTTATTCAGACACAATGGTATTGGCATTACTGTATAAATATTTACTTACTGGTTTGACCAAACTCCAAAAATCTTTGAATAGTTGCTGATTCTAGTCTGGCTATAATCATATCCAATCTACATGTATAAGACTACAACTTGCACTGTATATGCCCTTTATAAAAGTTTATATGATATAATGATAATAAAATTTATTATCAAATTCATTTTACAAGTGACTGCACTTACTGTAGAAGTAACTGAAATTGTGATATAGTTGACAACTATGTGTCCAAGCATTTAATATTTTATTAAGAAAAAGAAATTATATAAAATAGGAAAAAAATCAATTTATCAAAGCTAGACTAGAGGTGACTCACCAAATGCTGAAAATAATTTAGAATATGATTAAATTGTTTTCTAATTATTTTCTAATGATGCTGATTGTTCTATAGTGTTCAATAATCAATTTTAAACTTCAATTTTAGCCATGTCACACCACTCATTTTAATATCAGATTTTCTGATCAAAGAGGGTTCATCCTGATAACTTAATTTAATGAAAAATATAACAATAACTGAATCATATCCATTGGTGAATGTTTATCAAAAGTAGTCACCCAAAGATGAACCAAGAATAGAATCTGTACTAGATGTTTTCTAGGTTGGTCTGTTTGGTCATATATGGTGCCAATGGGACAAGTACCCAGTATCACTGGGAAGCTGAGGACTTCTTCCATTTCCAAGTAAATTTAAATCAACACATTTAATAAGCTATTGTTACATTAATCTTCTCATTTTTAGTTTACCTTTATTTTGATAAACACTAGCTACTCCATTAAAAGCCATTTAAAGGAGAAAGAACTATTTCCTATGCCTTCGATATATCAAACAAGCTCCAATAAAGAAATAAATTCAATTCTTTTCCTTGGACACCCGTGCATTTTGGGCTTGCATTCAGCTGCAGATTACCTGAACGCAGACAAACGCACAAGATCAATATGCAGACAAAAGCTGAGGTTTGCGTTCTACTTCACTTTAGCTCGCTTTAGCTTGCTTTACTGCCACAGCTTTGTAGTTGAAGCTCGTAAGCAAAAGTGTGATTGCAACCAAATATTTTGCTGCATAGTATGTTGCGTTAGTCTTTACATTGCTTTTGCAGCAATACGCCACTTAAAATGGAAAGGTGTGAGCCAGAATTTATAAGCATACCAATTGTGAGTGACAAATTTCAAACAAAACATTTTTGTCCAAAGTTTAGCCAAGCACACAACTGAACACATATTTCAAGTTTTTAAGGGCAAAGTCCACTCCAACAATTTGATTGGAATAATCTGAGAAAAATCATACAAACTGACAAAGTCATGAAATTTGAGCATTAAGTAATTTTATACTCCTTATTTTTTTTTAAGGTGGCACATAGACTTTGCAGATCGTATCACACATTCACTTATTCTTTTTTTGCATTTCATTTTACAAAAATCAAATATTTCAATTATTCCTCCAACATTGTAACACAAAGTTCTTCATTACTAAAGACAAACCATTCTCACTTAAAAGTATAATAATAACAGTGATGATGATGATTATAATAATACTACTAATAATAAAATAATACTGATAATTGATTAATTTATCATTCATTCATTAATTCATTACTGTTTACCAATCAATTACTCAATATCAGTTATCACCATCATTATCATCACCATTCACTACCTTGTATCAGCTGGGGGAGGGGGTGGTGTGGCCTACCCCCCCTGTCTACTCCCCCCACACACAAATCACTATATCACTTCAGGTTCAGTTTTAAAGTACAACCTCAGGAAAAGCTTGGTTGCTTTGCTCCCTCTAATTCAGAACATCACATATTTTTGGCTCCAAGGAAGATAGAATTACCATCAACATCATCACCACTTTCATCATCTAAGGTGGTCCCAAGTATTCTGATATGAGGGGGGGGGGGAGGGCAGGGTAACTGGTTTTCCCCTCGTGAATTTCAACCGATACATCTGGGGTTTTTTCCACTCTCCTTTTTTCCCTCATTTTTTTCTCCCCTTTTTTTCACTACTAAAAAATAACAAATGGGTGGCTGCCCCCTCCCCCCCCACCCCCTCTGTAGAACCATCCCTGACCATCATTCTCACCAAAGTCCTAATCATAATTATTTGTTGTTCAGGCTACAAAATGTACCACAAATATCTTTGAACTTACACTACAAAATAAATAAAACTCACTCTTTATGCAAATTAGCAAATTTGTAACCTTTATATATATTCTTTTATCATTCTTAAATCATTTCAAATACATTTGATTAAAATTCATAATGGATATTTATCATAAGAAAACTCAAATATTGGTGAAAAAGCTGGTGAAATGAGGCTTTAAATAAATCAATGTCACAGATGAGTTGTAAGGTGTACATATATATTCTTCTGCACATATATTAACCCGTCATCAGTTTAATCGAATTGTGATGAAATATATTTTTATTTCACTTTTCATCAAAGTCACTTACAATATTCCTCCATCATACAAGGCAAAACTCAGGGGGGCCTTTAATCTACAAACAAGTGGAATGCCTCTGGCCGTCTCACCTGCATCACGCGGTTCAATATAGCAGCAGTGTTCACTTTGAATACCGGTACTACTCTAACTCGCACAAGATGTTCAGTGATACATGGTTACTCTTATTTCCCTTTTTAATGAACTAGACCAATAAACTTACAGAGATATGATGGTTATTCAACAAAAAACCCCAACATGGCCATGGTCAAGTTCATTGACCTTACATGACCTTTGACCTTGATCATGTGACCTAAAACTCGAACAGGATGTTCAGTGATACTTGATTACTCTTATGTATTATGTACAAGTTTCATGAATCAGATCCATAAACTTTCAAAGTTATGATGGTAATTCAACAGATACACCCAATTCGGCCAAAGTTCATTGACCTTTGACCTTGGTCATGTGACCTGAAACGCGCACAGGATGTTCAGTGATACTTGATTACTCTAATGTCCAAGTTTAATGAACTAGACCAAAAAACTTTCAAAGTTATGATGGTAATTCAACAGATACCCCCGATTCGGCCAAAGTTCATTGACCCTAAATGACCTTTGACCTTAATCATGAGACCTGAAACTTGCACAAAATTTTCAGTGATGCTTGATTACTATTATGTCCAAGTTTCATGAATCAGATCCATAAACTTTCAAAGTTATGATGGGAATTCAACAGATATCCCCAATTCGGCCAAAGTTCATTGACCCTAAATGACCTTTGACCTTGGTCATGTGATGTGAAACTCATGCAGGATGTTCAGTGATACTTGATTAACCTTATGTCCAAGTTTCATGAACTAGGTCCATATATTTTCTAAGTTATGATGACATTTCAAAAACTTAACCTCAGGTTAAGATTTCGATGTTGATTCCTCCAACATGGTCTAAGTTCATTGACCCTAAATGACCTTTGACCTTGGTCATGTGACATGAAACTCTAATAGGATGTTCAGTAATACTTGATTAACCTTATGGCCAAGTTTTATTAATTAGGTCCATATACTTTCTAAGTTATGACGTCATTTCAAAAACTTAATCTCAGGTTAAGATTTGATGTTGACGCCACCGCCGCCGCCGTCGGAAAAGCGGCGCCTATAGTCTCACTTTGCTTCGCAGGTGAGACAAAAAGGTATAGCAGGACTTGAATTAAGTACTCTAAATACTACAAAATGTAAGTAACACCAATTTACATAATTCATCAAATTTAGGCATTGCTCACAAATATGCACATCCGCAACTAACACCGTCAAAGATCACCCAAAAATCTATGGTGTTTGGAATGGTCATCGAACATTCATCCCTGAAATACATGTACACAAATATGAAAAGTGCTCTGTACATGAATACAAAAACATGTCAAATTGTGTCTACATCATTCAACTGGACGAGGCATAACTACAACTCTGAAGAATACAACCTGATGAATAATTAGGTTCTATTATGTATAGATAAATAGATTCATGCCTTCTCCCCCACCCCCTACCCAGGCCCTCAAAAAATAGAGCAAAATGACTACCATTTGATAACTAAATACAAAAATAACCATTCCATTGATTGGAATGTACAAGCCTTGAAAGATATCACTTAACCTCTTTCAAGGTATGGCACATATAGATAAATTCCAATAAATTTCACAGAAATGAATTAATTTCATTCAATTTTACACACATAATTTTCTTTTCAAAATTGATTTGCATATTGTTATTTTTATCAAAATAAATTATGATAGAGTGAATATCAAAATCCCTGCAATCTGATTGGTCAATTTTTGTGCATTGAATTTTAATGGACAGATGATCATTACTGATGTCATGTCAACTACTGATATACTCTGGTCTGTGCATTATTTGCATTACTATTCAATATCAAGACAATCATATATACATGTAGTAGATTAAATATGCATACATTTGAGAAAACATACAATGATATCTAAATTTCCATTTCCGAGTCATATAAATATTCATTTTGTTAAACTATACATGTGAACCATTCAATTAACTGAATTTTATTAAGTTAAATGAATTTCACACGCATAATCTTCTGTTCTTAGTAGAGCGTTGTGGCCTAGTTAATAAGTCTCCGGACTTTGAAACAGAGGGTTATGGGTTTGAATCTCATTGCATAATTTTGTTCAGCACAGAATTGATCCACAATATGCTGCACTCAACCCAGGTGAGGTGAATGGGCAATAGTACAAAGTAATTCTATAAAAAGCTGTGAGCACTGGAATCCATAGACTAACTTAGCTGGGGTAATACAAGAGAATCTTGAGCACCTATCAAGCTGGATAATATTATGTGGCTATACAAATACTTAACATTACTACAACTAGTATTCACATCAATTTTTGAGATCATATAATCATTCATAATAATTCAATATCAATTGGCAAGATCAAATTGAGATGCATATCATTCTTTTTATCAAAATAGAATTACTGTTGAATAAAAGACAATCATCAAAATAGATATATACATGTATATATTTGAGGAATAAAAGATATCTTATTTTCATTTCAGAGTCATAAAAACATATTCAATACAATTAAATCAATAGATTAATTTCATGAAATGCCACACACATAATTTCTGTTTACATCACATTATGTGATCATAGAATCCTTCATAACACAATCATATCATTTGGCAAGATCAAAATGAATTGCATATCATTCCTTTTATCAAACTAGAATTACTGTTTAATATCAAGACAATCATATCATTTGGCAAGATCAAAATGAATTGCATATCATTCCTTTCATCAAACTAGAATTACTGTTTAATATCAAGACAATCATAAAAGTGATATATATTAGGCCCGTTTCGGGTACACGTGTACACGCACGGTCAAGTCAGTGCACGTGTACTAAATTCCATCACCGTGTACACGGTAGCATCTGCATAAACAAGCTCACAGCCTCACATTAAATCTTAGTTCTCAGACACTGCACATGTTTTAATTACTAATATGTCAACATATTTCAATTAATCCAGAGTGAGTTCACTTCCAAAATCGCCAATTTAATCCACATTCTTTCTGGAGACTCACGTTTTTGTACCACGAAATGGGTCTGCTCCGGTCTCAAAAGCTCGAAAGCATTGCTCAATCACACTCAGAGTCAATTTGAGAATCACCAATTGCGATAGCGATCATCGCTACAACTTACGTGTTATACGCTCGCACACAAGCCTACAAACAAACGCTCTTCAAATTGGCAACATAATAATGAAAATTAATCGATAACTTCAGTTACACTTATTCTGCAGCGATCTGTGCATGCATGTACGGTACAGTATACAAAATGCGCATCCAACGAGCGTCGGCGCTAGCTAGGGCCCTGCACTGATTTTCTTTTGCATTCTTTATTAATTTAATGCGCTGCTAAGCCGAGTAAACTTTTAATTTGCACCAATTTTTGTGGATTGATACTTCAAACTTCTCAGGTGAGCTTTAAAACCGTGACTTAGGCTATATAGACCCCTTTTTATGACATATTGATGCGGGTCCGTGTCGACATGAAAACAGAACTCGCTCTCACAGTGTTTACAATGTGTACACGTGTACACGACCGAAAAACACGCCGTGTACACGTGCATCAAAAATGGACTTTCAAAACGGGCCTAATATATATACATATATATATATATGTGTGTGTTGGTATGTACGGGGGGCCGTTTCATAAAGCTGTTCGTAAGTTAAGAGCGACTTTAAGAACGACTGGTGAACTTTCCTTTCGCACTCATAACCATTGCCGATGAACATACCATTTACCACAAGAAAGGATCACCAGTCGTTCTTAAAGTTGCTCTTAACTTACGAACAGCTTTATGAAACACCCGCCAGGTGTACATATTTGAGAAATATATACTTCATTTCCATACACTGTACATATATTTTCAATTCCATTTTATATGGAGTTTGAATGGGTACTACACACCTTAAGAGTTAGGCCACATGGAGGTATTTCTTGTAAAGTCATGAAAGCCTTTATAATAGATTCCGGCAGTGATAGCTTTGACAGCCTTTTCATTTACATTATGACACAGGATGATTTTGGCTATGACGGCCTTTTGAGTTGGCTATGGAAGCCTGCACATAGAATGCATCAGCACATATCATCTTTTCATGTTTTTTTTTTTTTTAATGTTGGAAAAAGCAAGGTTTAATTTCAAAAATTTTGGTGCTGTTCTCCCTACTATGTACAAACATTCATTGATGAGGACACTGAATAATACCAAAATAAACACGCGAAAAAAAAGCCATTACAGCATACTCTTGTGATCCATAGAGTTAGGCAGAGAATACCCACTGTTGTGATCCATAGTTAGGCAGGGATTACCCAATATTGTAATCCATAAAGTTAGGCAGAAACAGCCCACTCCAACCACTCCATGACTTCTTCTTCATAGTCCTCCATCCATCTGATGTTAGCCCTGGTCTGGTCCACAGCCTGGGCAAAGGCTCTAGAACCTGTTCCTTGGTCTGGGTGAGTCTCAATAAAGTCCATGAGCTGTTTGGAGAGGTCAGACAATTATCATTATCATCATATTCGTAATCTTTTCGTGAGAGAAATTTATCATTGTCATTATTATGATCATCAAAATGATCGGTTACTTAATTTTCAAAATACAGACATAATGTAAAGTGATTGCATGGAGAGCAAAGCACTGAAATGAAAAATAAAAATAATAATACTAATCTCATTTGACATATTTAGTACGCAATTGCCAATGCACAAATGGCATTCTGCTTCATCATATCATGCTATTTCAATCAGTAAACCAATTCTTATCTACAAAATTTAATTCTTTGTTTAAAAAAAAAAAAAAAAATATTTTTAAATAAAAGTACAACGGCATACAATGGGTTTAACGTCCTGGGGCCCGTAACACAAAGGTTAGCGATTAATCACTAGTTTGAAAGAACAATTCTGATTGGATCCTAGTCAGTCTACTGAAACAAAATGTGCATGCAACGATGATCTTCATTGGTCATTTCACTGAGTGATTGATGGCTAACCTCTGTGATACAGGGACCTGGGCCCCAGAAGACAGAGAGTTACGATTGATCCAATCAATCTCAACTGTATGGAAATCCATCCATACCATATTTTTCCACAGGCAATTTGCGCAATCTCTCACTTAAACAAAGAGAGTCACACTGAATCTTAAAGAGAACAATGAATATACATCATATCTAGAAAATATTTTGAACAAGCATGCATTTTAGATGTTGACGTTGGCAACTCTGCAATCTTGAGATGCATAACTTTGATTTAATAGGACTGTCACATCGGGGACCTGTCGTACAAATAAGAAAGGCCCAAATTCACAAAGGTGGTTTTGAAAACCCATGGGGCTATTCCACGGTTACTCACGTTACATTTGGAGACACCTTGACTCATACTTGGAGCTGTAACTCCATTATTATTGATAGGAACTAAACATCTCCTTATCACAACAAAGTACACAGTCTGACTATCCTTTGTATAAAAACAAAACTTGAGAAATTCTATTATGCTCCTGGCAAATCTTTGGAAGGTGTCGGTTACTCACGTTACATGATTTGCACCAACCTGTGGAATTGCCCCATGGTTGAGTCCATGGTTTATGCAGATTTCCTGATAATTACGCTTGTTTTACCATGTATATTGAAAAATGTCCAATGCTGATGCGCGCTTTTGTCACAGTGTGCAAAATTGACACCCGTTATCCATGTTATTTTATTCATGAGTCCACTGTTTTGAATTAATGAGTCCACTCTTCAAACAGACGACTCATGAATAAAATAGCGTATCTAATCATGGTAACAGGCGTCAATTTGGCGCACTGACAAAAGCATGCATCAGCAATAGAGTTCTTATACACACACCCAATACGCGCTACATTAAGCGTAATTTATACAGAAAATCTGCATAAAGCATGGACTCAACAATGGGTTTTCAAAACCACATTTGTGAATCTGGGCCTTTGTATTTGTACGACAGGGCCCTGGTGTGACAGTCCTTTTAAATCAAAGCTATGCATCTCAAGATGACAGATGCATCTCATAAATGTTTGCTGCCTTGATCTCATTCCGTTTTGTGTGTCTTCATATCTTATGAAGATCATGTATTCTAAGAATCAACCACTCTTTGCCCTGCCCCTTCCATTCAGTGGGCTTTCACTTAGTACTTAACTGCGAAAAGGTGGTTGGTACTGTCAATCAATATCAACAGGGGAAAACCTACCTCTTGTAACTGAAATTCTGTATTGAAATGTGCCGTCACTGATTCAATTAGATCGGCGAACTGGAATACACTGCTGCCATATCTGATTCAAACAAAAGATATACAGGAGGCATGAAAATGAGAGATGGAAAAAAAATCACTGCCACCAACTTGAACATATTATAGGCCCAAATTTGAATTCACAAAGGTGGTTTTGAAAACCCACGGTTGAATCCATGGTTTATGCAGATTTCCTGTAAAAATTATGCTTAATTTAGTGTGTATTGGGTGCATGTATAAAAAAATTCCAATGCTGATGCGTGCTTTCGTCACAGCGCGCCAATTTGACGCCTGTTACCTTGGTTAGATATGCTATTTTATTCATGAGTCCTCTGTTTGAAGAGTGGACTCATTAATACAATAGCGTACTTTAACCATGACAACAGGCGGCAATTTGGCGCAGTGACAAAAGCGCGCATCAGCATTGGACATTTTTTTAATATACACGGTAAAATGAGCGTAATTTATACAGGAAATCTGAATAAACTCAACCACGGGTTTTCAAAACCACCTTTGTGAATTCGGGCCATAATTTCAGAGTTTTGAAGGGCATTGTAGAAAAAAACGGTACTACATACAAAACTGATGTAAATCATTTCGTGTATATAATACATCTATTATTCCATGACTTGTGTAAATGTACTAGTTTTGATATTAATTTTAGGAGAAATCATTAATATAGAATATTCCTGTTTCATAGACACTTATACAGCATATAGAAAAGGAATACATGTTAAAAAAACAAGGTCAGTACTTTTTGAATCAAGTTTTCTTTTTGCACAAGGAAACTTGCATTTTAAGAATGGTAACTACCTAAGTCAATACTGATAATATAAAGGCATCGTTTATATCACTTTCCATTCTTGCATTTAACATATTTTCTTTAAAACATATCCCAACCTCCCCCTTAAAAAGAACCTACAATTAACAACATTCCATGAAACCATTTTATAAATTGCTGTGAGCTCAGTCTTTCACATTATAATTTTTATCTTTTTCACTCATTCTTTTTTTTTCTATTTCACTTTTTTTTTTACTTATATTCAATCACTTCTTCAATGAAAAAATATACAATAGGAAGGGAGAAAATAAAATATGGAAATAATGGAATTAAGAACAATATTTACTCATTTCTGTAAAAATCCCAGTTGACCCGGAAGAAGTCCCAAGCAAGGTCATAACCAACAGGATTATAGGCAACGTATCCTGCCACATTCTCCGCATCCTGAGACTTGATCGTCCCGTTGGGGGCAATGCTCATATCTAGGTACCTATGAAATAAAATTATTGGGATTTTTTTTTAAACAAACTCGTAAAACTACATTAACCCTTATTAGACTGGGGGGGGTCAATTTGAACCCCCCTCAACAAATTTCATCAATACGCCGTCGCGCTAAGTTTTTGATCGTGCCGCTCACTGACTTTTTACTTTCAAGTCTTGCGCATCTTTTGAGACCAAAATTTAGTTATAGGGAAAAACATACACACACAAAAAAAAAATTTAGGGCAAATTTCATACGCTTATTTGCATAATCAATTAATTAAAAATATAAAGAATTTATTTTTTTTATTTTACCACACAGTCTTGTAGATTACATCCGGCTCTACGCGCATGCAAATTTTCGCAGTGATCGCGCGATCAGTGGCCGAGATCCGAGGGGGGGTCAAATTGACCCCCTCCCCCAGTATATACTGGTCTGAAATAGTTAAGATAGGGTTTATAATCTAGATGATGATCTAAATTTACAGGGTGCCTAAGACATATGCTGTAATGTGTATGTAGAGATCTTTTATCTTGGTCATCAGATTGAATCAGTCAATACTACACACACACACAATGAATGCACATTCTCCACTCCCTGAGAGTATTCCAGCCTATCATCAAATGCCAACTTGAGCACTACCTACATACATCTATTAAAAAGTTCTAGAAATCTGTAAAATATTTCTGTAAGTTACATTACATGCACAAAAACAGATTCAATCATAAAGGGCTGCAATTCTTAAATTGCAGACTCTGAAAACATACTTAAAGTGTACTCTAGTTTTCTCTACATATGGCAAATTTTAAGAACCTGACTGATATACTTCCAGCTTTCACACTGAAATCAGTTTGCAGAAATTCCATTCAATTTATTTGACCAAAGCATTACAAATACAATATGTACATAGGTACAATATATAAAATGATGCTTGGCAGGAAGCAGCCAGAAAGGAAAAAAAAACTTATAACGGCCGACCTTACAATATATCATGAAATGTTGTATAAGTACCTAAGACAATATAATACAATAGAAATACAAACAAAATAAATGGGGGGGGGGGGGGCAAGAGTTAAATGAAACAAATTAAAGAAAATTAACTCACAGCACATGATAATTGGCAAGAATGATTTCTCTGAATGCAGACAGATGGAGTGTTTGGGTGAAATCTGTGGGGTATAAGTAACTCAGAAATATTCTACCAATTAAGGTAGTGAAACTTACGATTTGAGAATCCAGGGTTTCTTACTGCACCCCATGCCCGCCAGAAGGATGTTCTTCTCTGTGGCAACGGGGGTTCGGAGGTATTCTCTGTAAGCAAAGTCCCATTCCTCTTGGCCCCCAGCAGAGATGGCCGTGCAGTACACGCGAGATTTCTGATTTGGAGGTACTCTGAAAGTCATGAATTATAATGATATTCCATATCAGTTAAAAATTATGAAAAGAGTAAGCATAATAATAAAGAATTCTTTAGATAATATTTAGGAGAAATATCATATAAAATGGTTCGCTTTGTACTTCACAACTTGACATGTGTCTAGCAAGATTAGACACGTTCAATTTCAGGGAAATTTAGACCATCATGCACAAACAATATGGCCCCTGAAATGGTTTTGTAGCCAACCCAGCTGGATTGCCACTCTTGAAACACCCTCACAAATATGCTATGAAAGGGAAAAGCTAAATGATCATTCTGACTATTTGCAGTCCCACTATTTCATTACTGTGCCAGTGCATGTGACTCTAGGATGCATCAAGTATTGGTGAAACCTTCTAATTACCTAAAACATACAGCAAGTTTTTAATATAAATGCCTTCCGCATCTGCTTTCAGACATGAGACATTCAATAACAAATGGTAATCTTTCTGAAAGGTAATTATACTTATGTGTACATAACTTTTCTTTGGCTAAAAATTTCAAACATCTCTCTTTGAATTTCAGAGAGAGAGAGACGATTGGTCAATAGTTACACTCTTGTATTAACCAACTGAACTGAACAAGGCACTGTATTTTGTTGTCTAGTTTCCTAATCCATGGCACACTGCAATCGATGGCTGTACTTTCTTGAAAAAATAATTGGTCAATAGTTCCACTATCTCACTCCTAACCACAATAACAGAACAATACTTACGGATTGTTGTCTGAATCATTCATCCATGTTGCATAGTAATTTATAGCAGTGTTTACACAGTCTTCGTTTCCATATCCACAAGCAAGACTAATCGCTATCACACGGCCTCGTCTAAAAACAAAACAAAACAATACCAATAATAATAACGTAAAATAGTATAGGTGTACTTTTTAATAGGATTCATAGATTGCACTTGATTATCAACATGACTGTAATTGGTTGGCCTACTCGTTTACATGGTTAGCTAGTCAAAGTTTGCTTATTGACATGGTTGTTGTGGTCAGACATTATAACTAAGTATGGTTGAAGTAAGTTGGGCTGATTATCAAAATGGTTGTAGTTGACTGGGCTTGTTTATTAACATAACAGTAGTTGGTCGAGATTCATTGCCGATTTATAGTTGAAATTGGTTGGGTTTGATTACTGACATCATCAAAGTTTGTTGGGCTTGATTATTGATTTCTTTTATTTCATTGAAGTTGGTTGGACTTCATTGAATGACATGGTTGCACCTGGGTTTGATTATATACTTGGCTTGAGTTGGGCTTTGCTTATCAAAAATTGTCATAATTCTTTTGTAAGAAATAACTCACTGATCAAGATGGGATCCAGCGCTGTCATTCCAACCAACATATTCATAGAAGGGTTCTACTTGTTGTCTCATATAGGTCTGTAAGATATAAAGGAATTAAAATATACCAATATTAGAGCCAGAAGTGGATAAGGATAGAACTAAAGTCAGGACTAGCTTACGTTCCTCTCCATAAACTTCCCTCATCATTTCCCCTCTCCCCCATCCCACCTGGTTATTTGGTCCAACAATCACCAGTAATCTAACAGTCTTAATGATTTCCACTTAATCTAAAGTTATACCCATTTCATCTCACTGCCACTTTATTATAACTATAAAGTCTTGGATCAGACATAAGAAGTGGATAGGACCAAGAAAGTTTTACATGAATGGGACATTTCTAGGTTCTGGCTGGCACCATAAAAATTGGAAATCTTATTAGAAAGATGAAAATGATGATGATCATCATAATTGCTGGTGGAAGTAACAACTATTATTCACAAAATAACCTTACCGAAAACAATCCATATGCTGGTGACCTGCTGAGCATGAGGTCAACGTACCCCATGACCCTATTTAAAACACTCCATGGAACATACTCTCGTTCGTCCTCCAGGTAAAATGTCAGGTTAAAGGCCGTGACCTGACTGAGTTGACCTGACACAGCAAGGCTAAAGGCATCGCTGATCAGAGCTGCTCGACTGGAGATGGGAATAACCTACAGAACAGAAATACATCAAGGAGCATATTTCTCAATCCAGAACATTGGCAACTGGCAAGAACTGTAAGTACCGGTATTCAAATCATTCTGCATCCATTTCGCAGAATTTTTTTTTTCTTGCAGGATTGTCCATTGTCAATGCCAACTATATCCTTTGTTTCTTATACAATGAAATGTGAAGATTGGCCATTAAAAAGATATTTGATGGATTCCTTTTTAAAGACACATCTCTGACTCTCTCTAGGTGCCTCGGTGTCTTAAATGATAGGACACCACTTATAAAATGGAAGAACTTATTCCACTGGATAAAGTGTGAAGGAAGCTATATTGTTTTTTTTACTCTTTTGAGCCTTTCAATTTTTTGACAGATTTTGTCTGCAAGCAGCAAAATGCTACCTCACCTCATGATCTGCTGTGAGTTGTTTACTGATAAGTTCCCAGTTCTCTGTGTCATAGTTCACCCTATAGAACCCATAGCCATTCACATTAGCAAGAAGCCAGTCATCGGCTGCCGTCCCATCATCAAAAGCAACAGACACTGAATATGATCAAAATAAGAAGATAAAACATGTACACACGATCAAAAAGATTTTAACATCTTTCAAACAAACTGAGAAAAAATTCAATTTCATTATCTATAAGAAGGTGGATGTTGTCATTCACAGACTGCTCTACTTGAGCAGCATCTTCTGGATAACCTGTGCCAGGAGGAAAAAAAAATGGCTTCCTCTAATATCTGATACTAAGGAAAGAACTCATGCCCCTTCTAAGTGTTTATATCTTATTTGGTTATAATCATTTTTCCTTTCTTTATTATATTTTCCTTTGCCTGCTTGTTTGCGCCTTTTGAAACTTTATATGTACTTTCCAAAAAAAATTTTGGGAAAGAAAAGGATGCTCACAGTCAAAACAAAGAGAAGTAAACAACCTTTGCTGATAATAACAGTAATCACAATATATAGGTGTACAGTATTTACCCAGGGAAGCCAGTTCTCAACACTGTTCTCCCAGCGGGCCCTGCCATTATTATTACCCCGGCTGATAAATCTTAATAGTTAAATATTTTTCATTTGAAACAAAAATTTTAATGAGAATTCATTTGAAAACTACCAACCTGACGCCATACTAGGTTCAATCCACTCCAACATTGGTTCAGTGTAGTTTCGAGTATCATTTGTGGTGTACTTAAAAGGGACATACCAAATGTATCTGAAAAGAAAAGAATAAGAAGGAATAAATTTCTTTATTCCATGATATCACTTGGATGCCTATCATTGATGCCAGTATGTTAAGTTGGTAGCGGTCATGGTGGTGGTGATGATGATGATGGTGATAATGACGATGATGATGGTTACAATGACGATGATGATGGTGATGATGGAGGTGGTGGTGATGATGATGATGGTGATGATGATGGTGATGATGATAATGATAATGATGATGATGATGATGATACTGGTGGTGATTGTAATGATGGTGATGATGATGATGATAATGATAATGGTGATGATGATGGTGGTGGTGGTTATGATGATGATGATTTTCATCATTATCTCACCCTAAATCATCATAATATGTTGTTGCATTAGCACCGGGGTTGATAAGAAACCGATCCTGACTAACTGTAAACCCTGTGGTATAATCACGAGTCACATTGATGCTAGGATAGTTCATCTGTTCTGTCCAGGTTCTCATAATATCCTCAACCTTTATGTCTTCTTTTCCATCTTCTTCTGCAGCCTGAGTGACGACACAGTAAAATAAGTACAAAGGTTAGTACCGGTACTTTGTCTATTTCAAAATTAAAATTGAAAGTCAAAATTTTCAAATTGATTCATAAAAGCAACTCACCCTAGATTCGTTTTTAAGTTGAAATTAGAAATTGATTATTATAGATTTATTTGAACAACAAAAACAGAAAATTGTTCTCACATCCTAAGATGTTTTGTTGTTTGAGCCTTAACCCAATAGATTCTTGATTCTATGATTTCCAAAGGCTTTATACAGGGACCTCCCGCATCAGTAGGCAATGGATTAATCAACATCTATATTGGTTCAATCTTGGTCCTGTATCGTACAGTACAACACTTATCCATCATTTGATTTGTAATAGTGCAAGAGTAGAAGAGCCATGGTGTAGTGGTTCTGAGTCTCGCCTTGTAAACAGAGGGTCGTAGGTTCGACTCTCACCGCGGACTAGCGTCCTTTGGCAAGGCGTTAATCCACACTTTGCCACTCTCGACCCAGATGATAAATGGGTACCCAGTAGGATGCGAAAGATATTGTATGTTTGAATTTGCCAGCGCCATTATCAGGCTGCAATGAATGCAAGGAATGCTCCCCAGAACTCAATGAAAAATTATATTTTCCTCATTCAAATGTTAATCTTTTTTTATCATCGAAGTTGTTACAGGTGTAACTTCCAAAAGAGTGCATTTGAACGAAGTGACAGCAGGGCTGGTAGAAGAACAATATGGGGTGATAATTACCAACACCACGAATAGTCTATCCCTCCCCCCTCTCCTGGTTAATCCCATTCTTCTCTCCCTAATAAGCCCTTCTGATCTTTTATAGTAATACCATCAAAATCTGTTTCTATGCATTATACATATTTTTCCATACACAAGAATTGTATATTTTTGTATGATACATTATTTTGGTATGATACACCATAGCTTTGCACATGCATTAGAAGGAAATAAAAAGGAAAAATGAAAATTTGTCTAATTAGGAGAAATTTTATCTATGTTTCTTATTAAAGGAACAGAATGTTTCACTATTACTTACCTCAGTCAACACTCTCCATAAATCGGTGTTCTTTGCGTTAGAATATTCAAACTCCTTGAGGTAATTCTGATAAAGACAAGTATAAAACCAAATACATGACAAATACAGTTCATTGGATGAGAACATCACGTATGTCATACCATATGCCTGCATTCCTACACTACTTGTTGCAGGATGGCTAGAGTTCCTTTATATTACAGTGCCTTCTCATGTAGGGTTGCAAAATTCCCGGGAATTTTCGAGGTGGAAACTTTCCATGGGAATAAACGGGAATTTATTGGGAATTTTTGGCAATTTTCGGGAATTTTCAAGAAGTGTTGGGAATTTTCAAGAAATGTTGGGAATTTTCAAAAAGTAGCAATTTTCTGATATTCATATACAGGAATTGAAAGGATTGCCCTGGCAGATGATGCTTGATTGTGCTTTGTCAGTAAGTTTCAAGTAAAATATAAAGATAAGATGGTTAGACAAAGCAGAATTTCAATGAATTTCATGTAAAAGTTGATTTACTGTATTACTGGTTGAATGGTATGTACGATGGCAGTACACGTACACTGCAAATGCTTTACACAAATGATATACATTGTTCATGGATTGATGCCTCTTGGATATTCTGATCTTTTTGCAGATGAGAAACATTATTAATAATTATGACATTGTTGTAATGAGCATTATATCATTATTATTATTATATTATCATTACTTTATTTCTCATTTATTTCTGCATAGTAGAAGTGATAACTTGGTGCTGTGTGCAGCATTAATTTATAAAAACAGTTTTCTGGTTAGAGCTTAAAGTTAATTTCAGTTCAATTAACCCTCTAATAGAAATAAACATTTTGTTCATTATTTTCAAAATACTAGATCAAATTAAATGAAACTGATATGAGATTGTCATTTAATATCACAAAAGATATGAAACTGATAACAAGTTTCTCAATCTCAATCAAGGTCAAAGGTCATTTGAGGTCAACAAGCTTTAATAGTGCATTTTTATTTCTCCCTTGGTGAAAAATTATTCATCTTGATTGTTTTCAAAGTCAGCCATTATAATATTGTTATTTCTTGCCCCCCCCTCCATTTTTTCGGGGGTGGAGGGCGGCATCAGAAATAAAGGAGTAATTTAACATTTTTCGTTCCTGGACCTGATTTTTCCCATTTTAAGACTCAAGCCAGCGCCATAGCTGCTGGTGGGATTAGTCTGCTGTGCAAACCTAGACTGCAGACACAGACCATGATTGAAACTTTAATCAAAAAGTGGGTCTCCATGCAAAGACTAGCCCGTCCTTCAGTTCACAAGGCATGAGTAGGCTGCACATTCAGACCCTTAACTCGAGTGAAGGCTTTACACAGCAGACTAAGTGCAAACCCTTCACTCGAGGAAAATGGTCAGAATATGCAGCCTAAGGTTTCTGCCAATGACTTGTGTACAGAAGGTCCTTTTGTTTAACAGAAAGTTGTATTTGTGCTAGTCTTGTGTGAAGTCCCACATGTGGATCAAAGTTTCAATAAGGGTCTGTGCATGCATGTTATTATATAATGGCAGGTTCTCACTTAAAAGACATTTACATTTAAAGAAAAGGTGGGATGCCTCTGGCCGTCTCACCTGCATCACGCGGTTCAATATAGCAGCAGTGCTGACTTTGAATACTACTCTACCTCGCACAAGATGTTCAGTGATACATGGTTACTCTTATGTCCACTTTTTATGAACTAGACCAATAAACTTACAGAGATATGATGGTTATTCAACATGGCCAAAGTTCATTGACCTTACATGACCTTTGACCTTGATCATGTGACCTGAAACTCGAACAGGATGTTCAGTGATACTTGATTACTCTTATGTACAAGTTTCATGAATCAGATCCATAAACTTTCAAAGTTATGATGGTAATTCAACAGATACACCCAATTCGGCCAAAGTTCATTGACCTTTGACCTTGGTCATGTGACCTGAAATGCGCACAGGATGTTCAGTGATACTTGATTACTCTAATGTCCAAGTTTAATGAACTAGACCAATAAACTTTCAAAGTTATAATGGTAATTCAACAGATAACCCCGATTCGACCAAAGTTCATTGACCCTAAATGACCTTTGACCTTAATCATGAGACCTGAAACTTGCACAAAATGTTCAGTGATGCTTGATTACTATGATGTCCAAGTTTCATGAATCAGATCCATAAACTTTCAAAGTTATGATGGGAATTCTACAGATATCCCCAATTCGGCCAAAGTTCATTGACCCTAAATGACCTTTGACCTTGGTCATGTGACGTGAAACTCATGCAGGATGTTTAGTGATACTTGATTAACCTTATGTCCAAGTTTCATGAACTAGGTCCATATATTTTTTAAGTTATGATGACATTTCAAAAACTTAACCTCAGGTTAAGATTTGATGTTGACGCCGCCGCCGCCGTCGGCAAAGCGGCGCCTATAGTCTCACTTTGCTACGCAGGTGAGACAAAAATGAAAAAAAGTGTAATACAAAAGTTTTTTTTTTCATGTTGAATTGAAAAGCTTCATTTTGTACATAATGCTCCATCATGTTACTGGATTCATATACATGTAATGTATTTATGTACAGTTTGATGAATATTTTATACCCTGGGCAATTTAAAGAATGAAGAACAGTATAAATACAAATGGAAAGTATGATATTTGAGGATATCTATTTATGATTGTTTATTTAAAAACATAATTTATCACTTTTTGTGAAAAAATGAAAATTCCCAAAATTCCCGGCAGCTGAAAATTCCCGAAACTTTCCATGGAAATTTTCCAAAATTTCCGGAAAGTTTCCAGCCCTTTGCAACCCTATTCTCATGTCAATCAAGGAATGCTGACATTCTTAAGGAGTGCTTCACAAAGATTTATGTGACTTAAAAGTCAAGGCCTACATGGTCACCTAACACATAACCCTGTTGCTGGACCACAAGACTTGAGATAATATGAAGAGGCTTTGAATGATGAAGGAAACCAATTGCATTGCTTGTTCCAGTTCTGGACATCTTTTCAATGCTAACATTGGGTTTCCTTCTTGGTCTAGTTCTATGTCTTAGAGGGTACTTGTCCTAGGGGGTACTTGTCCTAAGGGGATGGATGTCCGGGGGGTAGATGTCCCCCCGAAATACATCCTTAAATATGCTACACATTCTAGGCGAGTAGAGTCATTATTCCTTCAAGTCAAGGTATAGAGATATTGTTTCATCAACCATGTCTTATCCAATAGACCAGTTCGTAGTTACTTCATGGACAATTTTGGTCAAATGACCTTTCATTTTTTTCATTATGATAGGCAGATTTCAAAGCAAGATATTACGTAAGCATGTCTTACATAGCAGGATGAAGAAATTGAATAGACTAGGTAACTATAGCACATCAATGGACACTCTATGAAGGTATTTGTTGCATTTCTACTTTGAATGCATATTATAGCATGTTGTACAATGTACTTGGCAAACTGTAAAATACCAGTCGTTCATGGACGCATTGTTTTTTGTGGATGTAAATGAAAAACACAATTCAAAAGAATTATGAATAATCAAGACATCAAAGTTGGTGCTTATCTCATTAGATTTTAAACCACCATGTCACTTTAGTACCAATGACCTTCTTCTGATCATGCGCTGAATCTTCAGATCATGAGCAGAATGCAACTACGAACTGGCTTATTAAAGACATAGAACACAAAATTCTAGTCACACCACCTAAACTTACTCCAGACCAGCTGAATTATAACGTTATTTTCAATGGTATACATGTATATCTTGTGTGGTGAACTTACCGCTAGTCCTTTCTTGAATGTCTCCTCTCCTAAGAAGTTCTGTAACATCCTCAGAATGGAGGCACCCTGAAAAATAGAGGATTGACAAGCCAAATGGGCTACTCAATGCTTATTTCAACTATACAAGGTAAAGATACAACGATGTTCAACTACAATACAAACAGTAATTGTATCAGGTTTTTAGTGTAATTTGTTTTTTGTACCCGATGCTGATTACATTATTTGCAATGTGTTTATGATTTTGTCCACAATCCACTCAACCAAAGTCATGTGCAAATTAATGAACAGAGTTACTACATATTACTCACTGGGGGCAACATTAGAGGGAGCAGCGGGGTACCCCATCCCATATGATTTCAAGAAGTGAAAAAAATACAAAAATAAAAATAAACAAAGAAAGAAGGATATCAAAAAGAAAGATCTGGGTCATGTGACTCTATGACATCTATGTTATTCAATTGACAAAACAATTGTTACCTATAGGTCATTAAGCCCCCACCCCTCACAAAATATCTGGGCTCCGCCCACCACCAGCCTCCCCCCATCCACCCTCCCACTGATACTCACCTTGTTATAGGAGATGGTATCAAACTGTTGATTGATATCGTCAGGTGTTTCCACGTCAACAATGATTGGCCGAGAAGTGATGAGGGCATCAGCGTCAAGAGCGGTTTGGAAATCGGCCGCAACAAACTGATCTGTCTATGGATTAAAAGTACAATTGAGCAAACAAGACAATTCAGAATAAGACTGGTGACATTCAGCTTCCCTGTGGTTTCTGTGAACATTATTTCAAATGCTTTTCTGTTCATTTCTCATATTTAACACAAATTCTTGTCTAAAGTTTGTCTAGTGGGTTATTAATTTTCTTTTTTGTTTTTTTAGCAAGCATATAGCACATGACAATAGCATTAAGTGGAACGTAAAACCCTTCTACAAAACTTCAAATTTGAAGCAATTTGAAGAAGTCTACTAGCAACATTTCATAAATTACTTGACAAGTTTGTTTGGCAACGTTATAAGGCATGAATATTTGTGATGCCCAGGCAAAATCAAGTAATAATGATCGACATATAAAAAAAGTATTAACTACCCTTTTCTTTGGGAAACAGTAAAATTCATCATCCCTCAATGATGATGAGTACATGTATAAGCTTTCTATTCTACATTGATATTCAGGCTCCAGAAAATATTAGGCATAGTTCCTAAAAGCAATAGTTTATACCCTTATATGCAACCATTATTTGTACATCAGCTGTTCATACAAATACTCAGTTTTTCATTTTCATTTTGTTGGTTTGTGTTCTGAGTCAACTGTGTGATTATCACAAAAACTGGAATCTATATGTGATATTACATACCATTCCCCAATCTGGTTCAGCTGCGTCAGCTCCAAGATACTCGACGTAAGAAGCAAAGCCCTCATTGAGCCATGTATCATCCCACCACTCTAGTGTAACCAAGTTACCAAACCACTAAAAGGAGATTAAACGGTTTATCATCACATAATAATTTCTAAAGTGTCTCATGCAATTTTCAAAAGAATCAAGGCATGTATACATACTTCTTGAATATACAGACTTATAAAATGTCATACTACACAAAACTAGATGAAAAATCAGTCTTAAGAAGAAAAAACTTTTGAATAGCAGACACGAAAAATAGAGATAAAAATTAACATCAACAAACTTTCACTATATCTCTGAATTAATGTAAACAAAACAATAAGATAACAGATTAATGACCATTTAAAGATTGTGTATAGTTTTGGTAAATCCACCAAAATGCACCTATCACTATTCCAATTCATTGCTAGCTAATATGAATGGATATGCCCTATAACAGTTATGATGTGGAGGATATGAAATGAAAATGTGTTTTACAGGATAAATTTTGCGATTTTACATGGAAATTTAACTTGATCGGGTCACCCGATCAAATTAAAATATCTGTGTTTTTGTCTTTCAATTAAATCCTATTCCAAATCATGGAATGGGCTGAAACTTTCAAGATATGTTCTTTGTCTGTAACTTTTGGATATCTAATCACTAAATTTATAAGATAAGTGCTTGAATGCCCATTTTTTAATTTAAAACAAGCATCGCCGAGAGAGGGCGCTATATATCCAAGATTTGAATATTTGAAATTTTCTCAGAGAAGTGCAGTTGGAAAAATATCTAACACTCTCTACGCTTCAGTAAGACTGTCACATTAGATGATATTCGATTATCAATCACAATTGACCCTTTACCAAAGCTATACACTGGCTTTAAGCTACTGAAGTGATATGATTTGATTAGAGTAATAAAAAATTTGCTATGGAAATTGTTGATTTGTTATATCAGGTCTTTATAAAACAGGTCTCTGGGCCCCGTTGCATAAAAATTACAATTACAGTAGCTTTGTCATCCAATGATAATGTGCATGAATCCTTGATTTTGATTGGCTGTCGATCAGCGTTACCATGGTAGTTACCATTAGTGGGCAAAGTTATCATAAAATTAACTTTGTGAAACAGGGCCGTGGTATTGAAGTTACCTGATGGGCAAGTTCATGAGCAACGATTGCACAGACCCTCTGTTTGTTACTCGCTGACGATACCCCAGGGGTATAGAGAAGAGCCGACTCACGGTAAGTGATAAGACCCCAGTTCTCCATGGCTCCAGCTGCAAAGTCTGGTATAGCTATCATATCTGGGGAATACAATCAATAATTACAATTAATTGCAAATTGAGTAGTAGAATTAACCAGTTGTCTCATGATGGATCATACTACTAAATTCTTTGTCACGATGAACCTCTTCCACATCATCTAATGGCAAATTCTGTACATGAATTTTCATAGACTCATAGTAGCAGTGGTGCTAAAAACAAAAGTAACAGTGGTGCTAAAAAGTTACTGAACCCCACCAGAAAATGTACTCCTTTATGCAGAGATGCCAAGTTCAAAGACCAGCTATGCGTGAGATTTTCTGTGAATTCTGAGTGAGATCACAGACATTGTGTACAATGTATATGGGGATAGGCTGTGATAGTTGCGTGAGACAGAGATTTGAGGGGATGAACAAGAGTCCAAAATGCTTGAGTATCACGCATAATGCGTGAGACTTGGTAGCTCTGCTTTATGCCGAGTGTTCAACATACATAAAGACAAAAATGCTACAATGTCTGTTACCTAACAAAAAAAATTAGAATTTGAAAGCTTATAAATATGCTCAGTTTTTGGTGGGGTTCACAAAATTTTTAGCACCACTATATGCTAAATTGTAAAATTGTCTTTTATCTAAAATGAACTATGGATGGTATATCAGGAGGAGAACATTGTCATCTATACAAATGGAAACTACCAATATATCCTTGAAAAGGAGAGGGAAGGGGAGCGATAGAGAAAATGAATATTGAA
Organism: Lytechinus variegatus; assembly: GCF_018143015.1. NCBI lineage: Eukaryota > Metazoa > Echinodermata > Echinoidea > Temnopleuroida > Toxopneustidae > Lytechinus > Lytechinus variegatus. The sequence goes on along the minus strand of NC_054743.1, from coordinate 18,250,449 downwards.
GGATGGACATGGGCAGGGGGAGAGAATCAGCAGAAATGTAAGACAAGTTTTTTTTTAAGAGCGGTCTCCAAGTTTGTAGGAGACATAGAGAAAGAGAAAAAGGGAGGGAAGTCATATAGTGACGAAAGTGACAGAGGAAACAACAAATTCTTATAGGTTCCGAAGGATTTTGCTTGACTGATGGGCAATACATCATCCTAAACTTTTTAAGATTGATGACGGATAGAGTGATAGTTTGAATAAAATGAAGGAAATCAGACAGGAAACATAGAGAGAGCAGTGATGGCATCAAAGAAGGGACAAGAGAGAAATTAGTACATCCATTTTATTGTAGTTTACTGTAAAGAAATGTCAATTGGAAATTAACATTAATGAATGAGAGGGAGAACAAAAGACTTAGAAGAGGAAAAATAAAAGACAAGGCATGAAACAAAAGAAGATTGGGAGAAGGGGGGATAGCGGAAAAAAAATATGGGCAAGTGAAAAGAACAGTAAAAATGTCACCAGAAAAACATACCCATCTTTGGAAGTGGAAACTTTGTTCCAAAGTAGCCATCAAAAAAGTCCAAAACTTGAGCACCCTTCTCGAGTGCATAGTCCAATGAATCGCTGGCATCTTCCCGTGCCCATACACTTAGCTTTAGAATGGAGGAAAAAAAAGGTTATTTAGTATAAAATTCCTTAGCACAGCTCTCCGTAAGAATACTTTAAAGAAAGTTTTGAGATACATTTCTTCAAATTCAGAATTCACTAAATTTCTCTATTGATATTAAATTTCAAACCGTAAATGATAAAAATCAAAAGACAATTTATGCACAAGATACTGATTCTTCTGCTAGAATATAACAGCCTCTAATATTGTCCTGTTTTCTGTAGGCTGTTATAATTCCTTATAATCACCCTTGCCCCAAGATGATGCTAGTTTAAGATTTTTCTTTTTCAGGTAAGATGGAAAAGCACAAAATAAGTCAAAGAACATCATTTTCCTTCAGCAAGAAGTTCATCCACACTGTGCTGCACTCAACCCTGGTGAGGTGAATGGGTACCCGGTAGAAAAAAATTCCTTGAATGCTCGAGCCCCCGATCAAGATAGCCATGCTAAAGCTTATCATCTTAAGCAGGGCCCACTAGTAGGGCAGTTTTTGGAACTGAAGTGGCTACCCTGGGTAAAATATGACATTATTATTATTATTATTATCAAAACCCACTCACCAAGACATCATTACCGGTTGTGGTGTTCTTTGCAACAAAGTCACAAACCACAAAACAGACCAGATATGTGGACATCGGGACGCTCTTGTCAAAGACAGATCGTGTCCATCCGGTCATCTCTGGAGTTGTGCTGAGGATGGGCATGTTGCCAAGGGCGAGGTAGCCATCTTGATGGATCAAGGTCAAATTGAAAGTGACCTTCATAGCAGGTTCGTCAAAGCAGGGAAAAGCCTTGCGTGCGTCAGTAGGGGCAAAGAATGTGGTTGCCAGGTACCTTTTACAAATAAGTGATGACAAGATTTTTTGAGGAAACTGTATGTGTTTAATACTCCTAATCTAAAAAAATGTTGTTGAAAATAAAACATACTTTACAAAGAAAATTTGCGCTTTGCATATAGGTTCCCTTTCACTTGAGTCAAATTTAACATAGGTCAAACAGACACATTGGGCAAAATGTTTTTAATAGATAGCTAACTTTTCTTGATGATAAACAGTGTCTGAAGATCAACAACATGTAGCAGAGAATGTTATCCTACGAAATGTGAAAGCTTGGTTCATATTTATTTAGCAATATAATTATACAGACAATGGACACAGAAGAAGCATATATCCTGTAAATTACAAAAAAAAAGCGAAACCTACCTTGGCGTCCCGTCACTCGCCTGATAGGAACTCCGGTACAGTCCCACCAATCCATCTTCAAGTGGTGCTTTGAAGTTGATGGTGAAAGTGTAATTTTGTCCTGGAGTAAGCATCTCGTCAAGCTCTACAATGAGATACTGGTTGGCCGGGTACAACCGTGGAGCACCCTTCAGAGGCACGTCGGAGCCGTCAGCAACTGCCGTCATTGATCCAGTATCATCCACGATTTCCAGCTCCTTACTGTGCAGTAGGAGAAGGTCAGTGCTCTCGCGGCACTCCATGATGATGCTGATGGTGCCCTCAAACCTCTGCTGGTCATCAATGTCAATCCTGAGCTCGATATCATAATGGGAGGGTTTCAAGCTTGTTGGCAGTCGAAGGCTCTCCCAAGGTTTAGGAGCACTTGTTGGGGAGTGGGTAGGTTCTGCACTTTCAGTGGTCACTGAATCCTTTGTTGTCATTAAGGGTTTTGTTGTGACTGCAGGTTCACTTGGTGGCTCTGAAGGTTCAGGCACTACTCTGTTCAGACAGAGCACACACAAAAAAAAGTATTCCATTACAGGTATTGACATAAATATAAAGTTAATAACCAAGCAATAGTAATTCCCCTCAATAAATACATAGACCCATAGTAATTTAAAGGACAAGTCCACCCCAACAAAAACTTGATTTTAATAAAAAGAGAAAAAATCAACAAGCATAACACTGAAAATTTCATCTAAATCCGATGTAAAATAAGAAAGTTATGAAATTTTAAAGTTTCGCTTTTTTTTCACAAAACAGTTTATGCTCATCTCAATCGGTATGCAAATGAGGGAACTGATGACATCACTCACTGTTTCTTTTGTATTGTATTATATGAAATATTTTGATTTTCTTGTCATTGTCATGTCAAATGAAGTTTCATTCCTCCTTGAACATGTGGAATTTCATTACTAATAACATTTTGTGCTTCAGGCAAGGAGGTCCTAATCATCAAATTCATAAAAATTGAAATATTGTATATTTCAAACAATAAAAAACAAAAGAAATAGTGAGTGACATCATCTACTCTCTCAGTTGGATGTAACTGGCTCGTTCATATAACTATTTGTTAAAAATAACCAAAACTTTGAAATGTCATAACTTTCTTATTTCACATCCGATTTTGATGAAATTTTCAGCATTGTGCTTGTCTGATTTTTCTCTATTGATTCAAATCAACATTTTTCTGAGGTGGACTTGACCTTTAAGACACACATTGAAGAGTGGAAGAGCCGTGGTGTAGTGGTTCTGACTCTCGCCTTGTGAACAGAGGGTCGTGTGTTCGAATCCCACCGCGGTATAGTGTCCTTTGGCAAGGCGTTAATCCTTACTTTGCCACTCTCAACCCAGGTGCTAAATGGGTCGCATCTGGTAGGATGTGAAAGTTATTGTATGTTTGAATTTACCAGCGCCATTATGAGGTTGCGATGAATGCAAGGAATGCTCTCAAGGGGGTGGAAATTGTGCACTTTTCGTAAAGGAATGAAATGAATCCAGTGAACGGGTAATAATAAATTGTAGAGCGCTTTGAGCCATCATGGAAAAAGCACAATATAAAAACTAGCTATTATTCATTATTGAACCTTGGTAGTTTATAAAAGTTATGCAGCAAGAATGCAATTTTAAAGCCAAATTGTATTTCCTGTAAAAAAAAAGTAGTACTTGTTCCTAATTTGACCCTTTTGTTTTGGAGTGCCATTCATCATACTCTTGGTTAGTTTGGTAGAGGAAGACCAATGATGGAAAGCATTTAAGCTGTGAATCAAGATAGGCCTACTGTGGAGCGTTGTGGCCCAGTGGATAAGTCTTCTGACTTTAAACAGAGGGTCGTGGGTTCGAATCCCAGCCATGTCGTAATTTCCTTCAGCAAGAAATTTATCCACATTTTGCTGCACTCAACCCTGGTGAGGTGAATCGGTACCTGGCAGGATTAATTCCTTGAATGCATGAGCGCTGAAAGGCAGCTCGAGTTTAAGCCGGGGTAATAATAATAATAATAAACGCGCCTTGGAATAGAATATTTCTAGATAGATGGCGCTATATAAATGCCTATTATTATTATCATTATTATTACTGCTCCTGATGAAAAAAACATACTTGTCAAGATGTGGGATAGTCAGAGAATTCAGTCATCCAAGACTTTGCAATTTATCTTCATAACTCACAAAGCTTAGACAATGTAGTAATACAAATACATTACATAATCTAGTCCTTTAACATACATGCATTAACATAATCAAAATTGATCCATACGTGATGAGATCAAACTTACATTGAATAAATTTAAGGACGTTCCACCAGTTATACTTTTGCGCATCTTGATCTGCACATATTTTACTCTCTGTACTGTGTACTCTGACAATTAATTAATCAACTGTAGTTATGAGCTGATTTTCCTCACTACCTGCACTCTAATTGCAAATCTGATGTACTATTTTATGAAGCTGATAAACTGGAATACAATTTCAAAATACTTAACTCTGTAGTTCTGCAAAGTATGACGAACATGACCCCGAGTTTGAATAAATAGTGGAGTGGTTTAGAATTTTTCCTCACTAGATACAGAGCATATGGCACATTTTTGTTGTTTTAAACAGTACATTTGTTCTAATAAAAGTGCTGATAGTTTGAAAACAAGCACATAAACCCCCTTTTTTTAATGTTTTCACCTCATAAGTATGTATACCTTCCTCTACAACTTTGAAAAGTTTGGTGAAAATGACATGGGTTTCGAATTAAGTGCAGCATTTATTGTACTTCTCGAGTTTATTATTGAAGTTTTACCTTTTTTAATAAGATTTTATCTTTCACACCACTTTTAAGAACTGACAGTGCTGTTAGACTTTATTAGAGCAAACAAATAGCAATATAATTAGATTCTCCATCTTAAGGCTAGAATTATTAACTATCCAGTGAAATTTGGTGAATTTTTTATGGAATTTGACTGAGTAATAGAGGTTTTAACTTATTGTAGTGATCTTGTGAGGTCTAAAAATGCCAAATTCGTTTGAATGCACAATTCTCATGAACATCCATTTGGGTGAACTTTGAAGCTCTATCACAAAAAATCAAGCACATGGACCCATGTTAATTTTTGCATACTTGGAATATATTCAGGTGCGTATGTGCAAAGGATATGGATTTCACTTAAACTGTGGAATGTCCTTAAACTGGCTTTGACAAAAACAGCAAGAACTGACCTTGATTTACAAGGATATTTATTTGCAGGAGAATACAAAAAGTACGCCCATTGCTTTCCATAGGATGACAAGTCTTGTTGACACAAAGACCAGTTTCCCTTTGAAAAGTATAAATCCTTTTTACTGAATAACTAATATCACTGGCAAATAAAGCTGGCTTTTGGCAAGAAATGAATAGGATTGAAGGAGAAGGGGGAGAAGGAGAAGAAAAAACTGTGAAGATATTGGAGAAAAGGTTCTTACATATTGCAGGACGGATCATCGGCAGGTAGAAGCCCACACAGCAGACCGACAAGGAGGAGGGAACTACCATATGTACAGACAATCAGAATGGCAGTATTGCGGGAGATCCTGATTTTACCATCCTTGTAGCCCTCACCAGGCATATCCATGGTTACCAGGTCAAAGGTCAATTGCTGGGTCAACTAGCTGTCAGATGTTAATACTCAGTTGTATGAATTCTGTTGACCAGTGCTTCAACTTCGTACAGATATTCTAAATGTATGGAGAAACAAAATTCATTCAGTTGTAAAAAGGAAATATTTCGTGCAATATGTATCTATAAGGCCCCATGTTCTTTGAGAAATTATCACTTTTGCAGATTCAAGAATATGATGAATGCAGGAAGATATTCATGACAACAATCCTTGACTATATCAATCTACAATATTTAACGTTTCAATTGTTTCACTATTCACAATTGTTTCACTAATAAAACTCCTGTAAAACTATCATCTCCATATGCATGCTTTTTATAACAGAACTTGATAAAATTGGACATACATGTGCATGTATGTGTAAAATATTTCTGAAATTAAAAAAAAAATGCAGCAAATATATTTCATACTTCCAAATAAAAACAGAGAAATGAACCCAATAGGAGAATATCAAGAAGTCTCTCCAATTTCTCACTGTTTCAAGAAATACAATGTTTCATTGTAAAACAGTTCTCCTTTGTTTGTCATCCACACAAGATTGAGTTATAATTGCTGTACCATGTAGTATACTTAGACTACTTTGACAAAAGGAAGTAAGTGACATATCAACCAAATTGGGTTTTTGTCATTTTGTGTCTATATTCTTTTAAAATGGATTTCTTCTTGCAGGCCAAATTTCACATCAAACTTAACGCTTCCCATAAGTGGTTTACCATCATGATAATGTAGCAGTGTCTGTGTATCACAGATCTAGATTTTGGTATTTCAAAGAAAATATGTTTTTATTTACTTGTTTCCTTTTGACAATTAGAACAGAGCAGGTATATTAGCTTGGGGTACTTTATCAGTCCTCATTATAGGCAGCTGTTTGAAGTCCCATCTAGATAAGCCATATCTATTGAGATACATGTATTTGAAGGGCAATCATTTACAGAAAGATACCAAACAGGGACGACTCCCATACAGTTCAAAGGTTCGAGGGATTGAGGATTTATTTCCAAATACTGAATTCTGTAAAAAAAAAAAAAATGGTTCTAATATATTATGTGTCATTAATTGGGAGAGGTTATTGACTCTTTTTTTATCTGTGTATCCATCCTGCAGTTATATTAACCCAAGTTAAATATAATTTACTGAAAAAAACTTGCATAACCCCATTTTTATTGAATAATTTGGGGCTACTGAAAGATAGTAATATCAAAATCTTCAAAGTGATGTGAATGGTATTAAGTTTTATGTCTATCTGTTGGGAAAATGAGTGTTGAGGAGAAATGAAAAAATGTGGCTCACAGAGATCCATAATTTATTTATTGTTCGAAATAGACATGATATGAAATACTACGAAAATTTGCTTTGCCCAATTGATCGTGGGCCCGGCAGCCACTGTGCAGCGCCAGATCGACGAGGCTCTATCCCTTTAATCGTTGAACGCCAAACAGGGTAGCAGCAACTCCCATCTTTTCACGTCTTTTGGTCTGACGCGGCGGGGTTTGAACCCCCGACCTCCCGGTTGTGAGACGGACGCTCTACCAACTGAACCAACACACCGGTCATATGGTCCATATATGAAGAGGTGGTCATTATGGTGGACAAAATGGAAAAATGAATGCTTTTTTGTTTTTGCAAGTATACAATGAAATTCAGAGAATGTACTCTACTTCATGTAAGATTCTTCAACAGTTCCTTTATTTTTCAAGGAGACATGAACTGAGTCCATTTTCAAATTGGCAATTCAAATAAAAATTTAATTGGAAATTTCATCATCAAGCAAAATCAAATCTATTCCTGTATACCAGGGCCCCCATTTCATAAAATGTTGATATAAAAGCAACTCTTGCTAGAGCCAATAAAAATGTAGAATTTTCACTTTTGTTATGGTACATGTAGTGTAGTTCACATTCCAGCAAGACTTGCTTTCTTGATCATATTCTTTCAAAATACAGCCAGGATTAATACAGAGGTATTATCTAAAATACACAAGTTCAAACACAAAATGATAAACTGATATTTCATCACAACTACTTCTGCAAAATACACCTTTGTATCAATATAACACTTATAAAATCACGCTCTTGCATTGAAGTATGTATCATGCAAACACACCACACTTAACTTTTGTGAACTAGTTATTCACTGTACTCTCTGATTATCAACGTTGTGCAAAGAATTTGATATCTGTGGTACTTTTTGCAGATCTTGCTCCTCTCTCTTATTTCCCCATGTGAAATATATTGATAACCGCATCAGGGGCCTGTTTCATAAAGAATGTGCAACTGTTGTAACTTTGCCATTATGGCAACTACCATGGAAACCTTGATTCTGATTGGCTGCTGAGCCCTGTTACCATGGTAGTTTCCATAATGGCAAAGTTGCAACAGTTCCAAGTCCTTTATGAAACGGGCCCTAGAAAAGGTTTTAGCAGCACTGTGGTGCTGGTTTTGTAAAAAAGCAAGCAAAATTGTATTTCTATTCATGTTCATTGTTGGAGGCATTTGAAAGATAGTTAATTGTAAATGTTTTAAAAGCAGTGTTTTAATTATACAATTTTGAGAATTGTATCTTAATGATATCAATTGGTACATGAATGACATTGTTTTTGGCATTTGAAATTTTGAATTAATAATATTGGAGATGATGAAAAAATGTATTTGAATGAAAATTTAAATGTTGAAATAATGTTCTTTGAGTATTCAAATGTAGTTAAATGGTGATATTTCAATGATATTAAAATGACACATGATTGGTGGTATAAATGATGATTGAATAATGGAACCATTAGTGCATAAACAAAGGTATGAGAGTATGTTTTCGTGGTTACATGTATATGGAACTTGAATTACCTCATGTTGTTCATATGAATGCTATTGTTGCAATTATACTAGGATATGATGATGAGTTGATTGATGGCATTGATCATGGTGGTATATGAATGAATGCTGGTATTTGAATGATCTTCATGATGGTATTCAAATTTACACACAACCCTAAAGATAATCAGAAGTAATATTTTCAAAGAGAACGAAAACAAAATTCATCACATTACCTGAGCCAATATTAAACTTATTAGTACCTTTCATTCAGTGGTTAACAATGTTGAGTGACAGCAATCACTAAAATCCTAAAATTGGCAATGCAATTCAATTCGTGTAGAGGAGAATCACCACCTTTGCACGTTAAGAACCCACTGCACTATTCAAATAAGAGTAGGGGGAAACCCCGGTGTAGTGGTCCACCTGCATTCCCCAGTTGACCAGTTATCGGGAGGAGAGACCTGCGGGTCACAGTTCTGTGCGCGCGCCCTTCTAGTCGACCCAGATTGGCTGGCTCCTCTAATGCGCAGGCCTTTGAATGTCTTTGACAGATATATGGCGCTATACAAATGCTGTGCATCATCATCATCATCATCAATTCAATCCTACAAACTGCTATTTTTTTACAAATGGCAAATTTTGCACAATAAACTTAGAACTATTGGTACTGGTATTGGTATTTATTTTCCATATCACAATGTTAAAAAAAACAATACAATGTAAATGTATGTACATAATTAAAATTGAAAGTGAGATGGCTGGATTAACCCACTCAGCTTTGTTAATGTAACAAAGCTGTTCTTCCTTGGGGTCCAGAAAATAAAAACAATCTCTTTGATGTGAAGGGGAGAAGACGGAGGAAGCAATAAAAGAAAAATGTAGCCAATATGAACCAAAAAAAGGAGATCAAATACATGTGGGTAACAGAAAAGGGTTTAAACCTGTTTGGAGTATAAATGTTTCTGACATGTCTGAATAGGAAGCCTTCACAAGGGTCTTAGTTTACCACCTTCATCTCAAAGTAAGAAATTCATAAAATAAATTAAAGGTTCTGCCTTTGTTTACAAAGTGACAAGAGACACTTTTCCTCTATATGCTTCATCATGTGATTGCAACTACTTGTCAGGGGCCGTGGAGATAGATTTCAAAGTGGGGGGGAGGGCCGGGGGCTGAGCCAAAAGCTGACCATGCAAAAAATCACAATCATATGGTAATTCTTATGTTTTTGTACAAGATTTGGGAAAAAAGTGGGGGGCTGAAATTCATCTGAAATACAGATATATACACAAGTCATGCAGTCATGTGCCATATTTCTTTCTGATAAGAAATCATTGCTTGTTTTGTGGGCAACATTGGCACTCCCCAATGCAAAGTCTGAGTATGTGAGAACTGAGAATGATGCAGTAGACAGATATAGACTATAGAAAACCGAAAGGATGACGTCAGTCACGTCACAAAAATATGTTTTTGCACTTTAGTATTTTTCGATAAACCTGACGTATCTTTTCGGAGCATAATGAAAAACATCAACAACTCAAATTAAGTGGGAATCAGTCCGTGGGGGTCCAAGATGTAGTTATATATCAAACCTACATAAACTATGCCCCAATGACTAGAGTGTGAATAGCCTAATAAGCCAGTTCGTAGTTCCTTTCTGCGCATGATCAGAGGAAGGTCATTTATACTAAAGTGACATGGTGGCTTAAAATCTAATGAGATAAGCACCAACATTGATGTCTTGATTATTCATAATATTCTTTTAAATTGTGTTTTTCATTTACATAAAAAAAAAAAAACAACAATTCGTCCACAAACGACTGGTATTTCAGTTTGCCAATGCATTCAAAGGAGGAATGCAACAAATACCTTCATAAAGTGTTCATTGGTGTGCTATTCTATTCACCTGGTCTATTCAATTTCTTCATCCTACTATGTAAGGCATGCTTACGTAATATCTTGCTTTGAAATCTCCCTATCATAATGAAAGAAATGAAAGGTCATTTGACCAAAATTGTCCATGAAGTAACTACAATGTACGAACTGGTCTATTCCATACAGTAATGAACAAAGTCAATTTACAATCATTTCAATAGAGCCAATTAATTTGGTTGTACTTTGGGCTACCTTAAACTGATAGATTTGCTAAGTGGCAGATTTTTCATCATACTCTAGCGAAATAAGGTCCTGAATGATAATGCTAAAATGCACAAAAAGAAAACTGATGGTGTCTCACTTCAGAACTCTATATTAAACCAATAGATAATCATAGAAAATAGTATTACTCAAAGATATTTTTAAAAAATATCTCGTAATAATCAATAGGCAGGGCTCAACACTAATTTGTGGTCATGCTGGTTTAAAGACAAGAAATTGAATAAAACCTCTTTTAAATGGTAAACAAAGAATAATGACATGCTGATAACGTATTGCATGATTGTAAAAATTTGGCCGTCTCAAAATCTCTTATGATGCAATTTCACAGATTCTTCCATCAAGCAATTTAAATATTTCCAGTTCTGTATCATAAAATTATTTTTAAAAAAAATCACTTGTCTGTCCCAATGAACCTGCACGTTTTGCACTTTGGATATTACTAATGAATCATACGCCACTCTAGACAGTAATTTATTAACTAGTAGAAATATCACTTTTATAAACTAATAACAGCCATTAGTCTTCCTATTTGCCATCAAGATTTGCTATTGACAGAATTCACATATGTGTGAATTGTATCCTTGTAGGAATTTCATTAAAGGGCAATTCCAACAAAAATTTGAAGGCCAATAGCAAAATATCAAGCAAACAGATAGTTTGATAATTTCCATCAAAATCATATGTAGAATAGGAAAGTAACATGTTTTGCTTATTTTCAATATGAGTGGTAGGCAAACCAGTGAGTCGATGTTATTTGTAAATTAATGTTTTTTCTTTCTCCTCTTGAAATATGAACTATTCTAACTTTTTCTCCAACATGTATAATGTAAACATGGTTTCACTGCATGGATTGTTTTAATTTGGTTTTTAATTATTGTGGGGAAGTATTAATCTTTAAAAGGGGAAGCAACCCCAATTTTCAACTGGTTGTGATAAAATGAAAACATATAAATGAAGATTTGACAAATAATCAAGGTACCAAAATTGAAAAGAATTTGATCAAACATTGGTTAAGGAGTTGATTCCTTGTTTGCTATCAATACCCAACTTTCAATTTTTCAATTTTAATTTTAAAATGAAAGTTAAAAAGAAGCTGAAGAGAATTTTTTCCCGTTTTATCTTACTCTGGGTTTTCATTTGCCATTTTTGTGGATCTAAAAGTTTTGAACTAACATATTCCTTTTCAAATTGTTTTCACTTGTAAAAATATGAAAATTTACTCATCTTTTTTACTTCATTCTATGGAAGCTTGAAGACTGCCTCCTGCAATTAATTTTACTGTTTTGTGACCCTATTTAATTTTGCTTCATTTTCCATTCATCTACATCTTCTAAACATTTTTGTTCCTGTATCACCATGGTTTTTCTTTGTCCTCAGTCACTTTCTCTGTAATGTTTATTTACCCTTCATTCGGTCCCCTTTCCTACTATTTTTTTTTCATCTCTTCCTCTTCTGCTATGATTCAATCACATTACCTCCATATATCCCCATATTTTGCTTACACTTATTACTAAGCTTTTCCACTTCAGACAAATCCCATCTAGTTTCTTTATTGCTCTCCCAATGAACTCATCCATCTTATATTTTGTTTGTATGAAATTAGGTCTCTTGTGACATATTAATTACTGAATGTGGTACATTCACAAATATAAAAATTAATGATTTTCAAATTTTTTAATCAGATGGAAGAAAAAATTACATATTTCATCACATGGCATTTGTATCACATGAGATATGAAGAGCAAAGAAAATACAAATTTGTTGTTCTTTGCTGCTTGGATTTTCTGATAGGAAAATTAAGAAAATGGGATTAATGAAAAGCGAATTGACATTACATTCCCTGTTCTGTTGTAAATATTGGTTGTGTGGATCTTATTTTTAAGTCTATAAGTGTAATTTTGGTTGTGATGATGATGGAATAACTTTAATTTCAAATATAATTTTCCATCTTCTTGGAGGAAACTGTATAATTGATTAGGTGAGTCACTAATTACATGAGTTAATAGTGAGTAAGTCTGTTGTTAAGGCACTGATGACCAAGCAGAGTATATGATTATGACTGATTATTGATGCGGCTAGGCCAGGCAAGGAGTATAGCCGAGCAGAGGTTGCTGCGCCGCCGGGGAAGCTCGGCGACAAACGAAATGGTGAGCTCGATGATGTGCGTCGATGGGTACTTTGGCCGAGACCGAGTTGCATGAGAAATCATCAATCTCAATAGAACTCATTATTCTTTGAGATTCCTGTACATGAAATTCAAACAATGTTTAAGCATCTATATACCCTCACAACCCCCTCACAATATACATTGAATAACAAACATGAGAAGACAAATTACATTTTAAAAAGTTACACTTACTCTTGTTTTGGCACGGGCGATCCGGAAACCTGCACCTGTGCTGCAATTATATCGCTTTCCGAAAATTATCACGTGATGATAATAAGGGGCGTAAATTTGCTCCTGAGTCCTGGACCACGCCCACAAAAGTAAACTTTCGTTTCAAAACTATCCCGAACTTTTCGCATAACGGAGACATACAACGCATCAGTTCTTTTGAAAACTGCAAGTCAAATCACAATGAAGAGCTGAGAGGCTTTTACTGGGCTTTTGTCGAAAGTTGATTGACCAGGACAGCATTGGAATCTCCTGACTCCGGACAACGACATATTTGCAATGATTCGTCTGGCGCAAATCTTCGGATGATTTTGCTCCTAGTCAGTCTACCAACTTTCGACAAAGCCTGTCAGCTCTCTGGACATTCTGATTTTAATTGCATTTTCAAACGAATGATTTATTTACTGTTTCATTTGATATATTGTATACAGAGTTGCCCTCCGGAGTTGCCCCCCCCCCCTGCAGATTTGTCCCTTTGTCCCCTACCCCCTCCCCTTCTTGTGTAATGTACTTTATATGGATAAGGTTTTTTATGTATTATGTCTTTTTTGATGATGTCACGGTGCACTCGTCACAAGCACTGCTTACTGAGTTGCTATACCTCCATTGTGTTGTTACATTTTTGAAATTGTATTTATGCTGTTATCTTTGGAAATAAATGTTGAATCATACCTCGGTCACATTTGCTTTACGGCTGCCGTACGGCGAGTCGAAAACAGCCGTTTTATTCATTTTTATTCAAACCGCACCTATAGCTGGTACAAAAATGTTTCACTTTAAACGGCTGTTGTCGACTTGCCGTACGACCGCCGTAGAGTAAATGTGACCGATGCATAAATTGAATTGAATCAAATTGATACGTTATTGTAGAGAGTGTCTCCGTAGTCCGTAGTAAATGCGAAATCTGCTCTAGTGTGATTGGTGATCGACGAGCATTAATTTTCTCATGGACCACGCCCCCCCAAAAAAAAAAAAAAAAAATATGTGCGTATGGTGGAATTTTCAGGAAGATTTGTTTGGGTCGACATTACAAAAAAGGAAAAAGATTAAAGATCCATAAAAGGTAATACATGTATATCAGACCGGATACCAAACTAGATGCACTATATTGTTCACTCATTCATCAAAATTAATATAATTTGGAGCAAGGAGATATTACCTATATCTCCTTGCTATGGAGCGTAGTATTGCTATGTATTGACCTAGAAGTTATTTTAGGTTGGTTTAGCTTTGTTTATCAAACGCTTTGGGTTTTTTTTCATTATGATTGTGGTCGATCCTTCCCCCCCCAAAAAAAAAAAAAGCCCGAAAAGAAAAAAGGAGAAACCGCTTGATGGAGAAATTGAAGAAAGATATGGATATTAGCTTCGTGGGGGTTTCTTATTATCTTTCTTTTCTGAAAAGAATCAAAACCTAAACGAGAGGTTTTATGTATTCCTCTCTAATTTCATATGTTAATTGCTTTCGCGCTCCACTCGGAAAATGATGGTATTGCCTTTTCCCTTGTTTCCCCACACTTTCTCGACCATATAGGACGAGTGCTTTTTACTTTGAGCAAGTATACAAGTATATCCGGGTATGGATTGAGAGTAGAATTAGGACAAAGTATGAGAAGTTATTTTTTTTTCTTCAAAAATGATCACACAAATTTCTGCGCTTCTGATCAGATTGGGTAAACTGTAATATTCTCTGCCTTTTCCTCATAGACAATGTCAGTATAGTAAAAAAAAGTGGGAGAATAACATAACTGTAAATTATCTTCAGATTGGATTCTGATATTAGATATGCCAGAAAGCTTCCTACCTTACTAATTTTTAGCACATTATTTTCATATATCCCATTTTAGTTTTGAATCAAGATACATTCCCAGATAATTATGAAACATGATTTTGTTGATTGATACGTCTACCAGATGTGAATACATTAAAAGTTTAGACAGCATTGCTTCACTCCCAAATAACATTTTTTTTCCGTCATAAAAAAATGCATAATATACATACAAATGGTTTTGTCATTTTGGAACTATAAACGGAGTTTATTTTGAAAATGTTGAACCTGGGTAAAAATCATGATAATGCATTCTCTATACATATACTGAGGGCGCGCATCCTCTTTGAAAGAAGATTAACATTAATTTTAATTCAATCAGCTATAAACTTCGATGACTTCGTGAGCTTTCAAACTGCCATTAATTTCTGGGACGTCCTACTTGAGATCTCTAAAAATAAGTAAGGTAGAAAATATTTCCCTGTGTCACCGTAAAACGACATTTGTACATTGCCAGTCATTTATATACAGTAGCATAATCAGATGACAAATATTCAAAAGTCCACACTCCCCGCCCCCCAAATAAGGAAATCAATCTAAGATAAAAATGTAGGATTTTCCATACACAAAATGCTAGAAGAAATTCTAAATTTGGTTCATAAGTTTTTCAAGTCACTGTATGTTTAGGCATGTACTGAAATAAACATAAAATAGTTTAAAAGCATCACAAACCATCATCCAGCCCCCTCCCCCCGCTCCTCCTCCCCTTCCCTATCTCCCATTGTATCACTGCCCCATTATGGTATCGATGTAACATAAAATATTCCTGTATATCAAAACATAACTGCCATGAATAAAATAGCTCAAAAACTAAATATTATATGTAGATCATTATTTTGATGTCACAATTAAGGTAGTTCGATTTTTGTTTTATGTCATAACCCTTTTGGAAATGTCGCTTTCTTTTGTCCCAATGTGTTTTTAGAATCCCTTATGGTAATTGTTCCTTTATTCATGATGTAATATTCAGTTTATTCCAATTCTTCTGAGCTTCCAAATTGTTTGGACTTATTAATAAGCTTATTACTTAAGAGGCGATAAGACCAAGAAGTTAAAAGACGAATTGGCACAGTCTCACTTAAACTCAGATGAAGGCAGCGATAGATGGACTGAGAAGAATTTAGACTTAAAATGGTATGCTTCGGTTAGAGCCAGAGGGGCGCGGAACCACAGGGGTTGAATCAGAACCCCCACCCCCTTTAACCGGGCCTTTAAAAAAATGTGCACAAAACGTTGAAAAAATTAATGTGGCATTGTCAGTCCCTCTCCCCACTTTCGGCTCAACCCCTCCAATCTCCCTTTCAAAACTGTCCCGCTCCCATGTGAATGGGTGGAGATTATCTCTGAATGGGCTAAAGCGGATCATTATTACCTCCCCCCCCCCCCACACACACACACAATAAATTTGATTATGATTTTATGCAGCTAAAACTTGGTTGATGACTTCATTTATTTCATAAAACATATATAAGAAAACTTTAAAATGTCACAAATACATCAAAATCATTGTCCCTATTAATGAAAAGATTACCTTAACATTGACCCTCTCCCTTTCTTGCATGTTCACATCTGTCTGGCAATGCCCAATGGGTATTTTATATCACTTGATCACTGCTTTGTTATGTTTATATCTTCTCCAATTTAGTCTCCCCTCATCAAGTACATCAGCGCAGCAACGGTAGCATTATACATCGGGGCATATAAATATTCTAGTAGCTCCTTTGATAATTAACCAGGTAGCGGGCAAAGGGCATGTTTATTCTGCCTCTCTACTTATCACTAAACCCCAAATGAACATCATCAACCCCCTTTATCCCTTGATAACTACATTGGTAACCATCTCTGAACACATTCCACATCAATGGATGTGCGTTGTGTATTATTTTCCGTACATTGAGCGTCATTTTCATGTTTTTCTATGCAACAAGCCACTTTCGCTGATATACGATTTTAGGATAAGGACTTAAAGCCAAAAAGGAATCATAATTATTAAGGTAAGTGGGTGACAATACGGGTTAATTTTCTGTCATTAGGGGCCTAACTTATAAAATAACAGTCCGAGGCTAATCATGCTAATATTAATTGCGGTTACTATGATAATGACTATACCCGTATAATAATTCATTGTTATGCCGATATCCGCTATGAATAAATCTAAATTTGTTTTCATGCTTGAAAACAGACAAATATTATTTATTTCAACCATAGGCCTGTGAAAACAGTGATATAATGTGTTTTATTCATCTTACAAAATTAGAGAATACACCTATTTACTTCTGTTACGTTTTTATTGACAAAAATCTATTGAAATAGCTGTATGCAGATATTTAGGTATATGATTATCAGTATTAAACAACGGTCAAAATAATCTTTGGGAAGGATTTGGAAAATCCCGCCCACGAACTGGATATAATTGAATTTGTTTAAATTGCAAAAATGAGGCCAAAACTAATGTTTAATCCCCGCCATGATCTATCCTATTAGGCTGTATTATGGCCTAAATTGCCATGTAATAATGTCCATTATAAAACATGGTTTCAATGAAATGGGTTGATACTAATTCGAATGGGGGTGCGATTGGGGCCCCTAAGGATCAACCGCTGTATTATACGAGTAAAAAATCATTTATTTTTACGATGCACAATGCGGCAGCTTAATTATATTCTCATAAATGCTCGATATACGCTAGGTCTAACCCCCCCCCCCCATTTCCATGTATTTCTCTTTCTATGTCTTTTGTCTTTCTATTTGTTTTTCTCCTGAGATATCATCGAATCTTGTTTGAGATGGTTTTTTTTTTGGGGGGGGGCTTAATTCTTGTATTTCAAGATGTGTTGTATTAAGATTTTCAATTCCTTTGTCTTGTATATTCATGAATCTGGAGAGAACGAGAGAACAAATTAAATAATCACTTCCTAAAACAGAATGTGGCAGCGGCGTACCCAGGATTTTCCAAAAGGGGGGCAAATTTTAGGAGGATATTTCGTCCTCGAAAAAATTTGACAAGCCAAAAAAAAGAAAAAAAGGTCTTCAACCAACAAATAAAGGAGACTTCGTACGAGAAAAAAAATGGACAATTAAAAAAAGGGGGGGGGGGTCTTCAACCGTAAATAAAGGAGACTTCGTACCAGCATGGGTACGTCCCCTGCATTAGTAGCGGCTCGTCAGGGGGCAGTCTGCCCCCCCTTAGGTACGCTAGTTGTTTAGGGATGCTTCTATAGGATGACGAGATACAGAAGAAAGCTTAGTTGACTATTTCCGAATTTTCCGACAAGAAAGAAAAGTGTCTTACAAAAAAATCTTACAGACATAAACAGCCATGATAAGGGGAGCATTATTCTCAATATGGGCATTGTCATTTTTTCAATGAAAACATAATAACATTGCTAATGAGAGAGACAGGGAGATAGTTAGGGGAGCAAGATTATTGTTTTTAATGAAGGGGAGATGGGTGCAACTCTCAAATCTCTCGTTACCCCCAGAAAGAAATTAGACCTCCCTATTCCCGATCAAATAACAAAAGCAAATCTGTCTTTTGCTGACTTATAATTCCATCAAAATTATGTAATTAAGATCAATTAATATAAATAAAGTCAGTGTCAGCTATTAAAAGCTCATAATTGTCGTAACTTGCTTTGACGTGAAAAAGTAGAATATGTACATAAAATATGAGTAATAAATGTTAATTCCAAGCACTGCCCCGGCCTATTTTCAGCGCTAATTATTAACTCGCGGCGCCCCCGTTACGAATCACGTGCAACATGATATGGGTGTCATTATACATCTAAACTCTTTAGCTTCCTGGCACGTCGCGAGATGAAATGTTAGACGGGTAAACAGGTTCTAAAGAACAGTTTCCCCCAAAAAATTGTTGTAAACTGATCGGCGGTGATATTAAATCGAAAGAATATTCAGTGAGAAGGGCAGGGGAAGGTTGGTGACGAGATCGAATCCTCTCCCCCGACGACTTGGTGTCTATATTTTTTTCAATGCCGGATTAAATTACGAAAGAAGTATTGACCATCGACTGGACACATAAAGTATTAGATTCTTAAGATATCTTTTGAAGAAGAAAATGATCCTGCAAAGAACGAGAAATTTCTGACATAGGCCTAACTTTTTATGAAGTCGATAGCAGGTGCAAGTGTCTTAGTTCGTTGTTACTCGATGTTATGGAACGGATAATTCTGAGACAGAATGAGTTGAAATTTCCTATTTATCGGAGATGATTTTAGTGTCGACCATAACTTCGTTCGATAATAAAGTAGAGTGATATTCTTCTGGAAAGTATTTTATAGCAACTGTTCACAACGTTGAATGTGGAGTTTATATACATCGGATATAACTTGTATTCAAGGAGGATATATTTTGTACTATTGACCGGTAATATTCTATCATGAAGCTGCGTAAAGCCGTGAATGAATATGAAAATTGCACCGGGAATGTATTACCTTGTTTCGGGAGCGCAGCGGTCAGACCGCACCACGCCGGGAACGGATCGGCAGTCCCGATCGCCTTTCCCGGGAATGGGAATATCTATGTCAGGAATGCAGCGACTGAATATGTAGCCAACAATGGGCATTATATAGCAGCCTATCAGACGAGCTATGGACCCTACGGGGTCAGTCGGGACTCGATTTGTGTCCGGGATACCAGTGCCGTTTTCGGGAATACTTCATACGAGCTTCCCGATTTCATCAACTCCGAATCGGTGTCTATTGGATTACCAACAGAGGAGGGATTTATACATCCATTAGGTTTGTTGTAGAATAGTTTGAAATCAGAGGAGAATTCCACTTTAATTCACCAGGGACTTGGGAACGAGTTTTTTAAAGAGGGGTACTGTTTTTTTTTTTAAGTTATCGACAAAGACAAAGAAAAATGTTTTCGCTTAAAATGAAGGTGATTTTGGTCATTTTTTACAGTCAATTTTTTACAGTATTCAGCACCACCAGCATCCCCGTTTCCCACGGCGATGCAATTCACTTTATATCGAGAGCAATCAGAAAAGACGAAATAGGTCCCATTTTCAAAATTGATGTTAGCTAGATATATATATGGCTATATAGTGACCATGGTTAACCATAGAGCGTGTAGGGGCTGATGGCGTTTATTAATCTTTTACTGATATATATGGGCCCATGCGAATAGAATATTATGAAGACAATATAAAAGATTGCTGTTCTATAAAAAAACAGAAAATAAATTTATAATAATGATAATAATAATATTGTACTTATATAACGCATAATATTCGTGATCTCTATATGCGCTTAACAAATTAATTATTTATTACATAAGAAATCAAGCGAATTATTAATATGGTTTTCATTAAATCAAAACTAATTGTGCTACATTGAATTTACATTGCACTGCATTCTATTTGATAAAACTGCATTATATTTATTATAACTTTAGTTTGGTATTTCGCGAACTCTGTATTTAAACATGAAAAGAAAAGAAAAATCTATATGGCTGGTGAATCCATACAAATTACTGTTTGTACAATCGTATACAAACTATAATACGAGTAAGTAAATATGCATGTTCTCATGCTGATAGAAACATGTAACTTTATCTGAACAAAGTCGGATAAATTCCAGATAGTAAGTCAAATTTTTAAGCATGAAAATCACAGCATCTGAATGAATATTGACAACAAGAATTATAATGTTCATATAATGCTTTCAGCTGGAGTGAATTGATAATCTGCTTTAGTACACATTTTGGGAACAAGTCCCAGTTGTTCTTAGAGTCAGGAGTAAATTTAATTACATAATTTTTACCAAAAGTCCTCAGCCTGAGCATGGAATTCGTTTCCATGCAGAGTTACAGGGGCACAGATGAGTGAGCACCCGCCCCAATATATATTAATAATAATAAATAGCATTTACAAGGCCCTGATCTATCTAGTTGCCTATTCAGTGGCTGTAGCTCCAGCTGCTAAAGGCGCTTGGTGCATTCAAGCAATTAAACCTGCCGGGTACCCATTAACCTCACCTTTATATATATATATATGACCATAAAAAGGGATGAAATAAAAGGGAAAATATGAAATTATATTCTGGATTTTATGTTCAAATCTGTCACAAAATTACATTTTCATTTGGAAAAAAGGTCACATATTTGCTCTTGACTACTAGGAATCCTCCCTCCCCATGCAAGCACACCATCTTCCGCCCCGCCCCCCCCCCTTCAAAAATGATTAGTCTCTTACGCCCCACAAATGTCAACCCAATCACAAAACCCAGACA
Organism: Lytechinus variegatus; assembly: GCF_018143015.1. Lineage (NCBI taxonomy): Eukaryota > Metazoa > Echinodermata > Echinoidea > Temnopleuroida > Toxopneustidae > Lytechinus > Lytechinus variegatus. Next base: position 18,229,494 of record NC_054743.1, on the reverse strand, counting down.
ACCATCAAAAGAAACTTGAAGATTTTTTTTTCTAAACACTTGGGTGCAGTCCTTGCAAATTAAAGAAATGAAAATTATTAAAAATACAATAAGAATTATTTTTATCATTCACGAAAACGTGACTTAATTCGCCTAACGAAAAGTTCGGATGAAATTCGAGGGGTGCTGGCATTACGAATCTTCTCATCTTACCTCGGCCGATCTAGTTCCGGAACAATTACATTTTCAACAAGTGTTGCTAATCCGCCGACAGATAGTTCGTCAGTCATCTAAATCCTATGAATTATTACACATCCCTCGTAATCTTTTAGCTCGATTATCCGCTTTTTCCTAAATCTACAAGCATTAACCTCAGAATATGTTACAGTCTGTAGTTTGTCCGTTATGAACATGACTTTACAGAAATTCTCAAACATATCAGATATTACTTTACATTCATTTTAGTGTTATAGATATCTTCCCCATCATCATTGCAGATATTCTTACAACAACAAGTGGTTGATCCAGGAGGGGGTTCAAGGGACGTACACCCCTTTATCATAATTGGTATTAATTGCCCATTTAAGCATACATAATTTTAATGTAATAATATTGCATTTTGCGCGGAGTCTCCTTTTTTCTTCAAATTTGTTATTATGCGCTTCCTCTTTAATTCAAAATCAATTTTCATGTTTCAATTTCAATTTATTTCATTCCGCTCAACTCATTTTAACAACATAAAAAAACATACACAGATATATTATTATAACCATAAAAATGAACAAAATTATCATCTTGGATCGGCCACTACACAACCAAGGAACAAAGCCTAAATCAACAACTTTTTATTCTGGAAATAAAGATAATGCATAATAATAATAATAATAATAGGCATTTCTATAGCGCCATCTATCTAGAAATATTCTATTCCGAGGCGCGTTGTTATTATTATTACCCCGGCTTTAGCTCGAGCTGCCTCTCAGCGCTCATGCATTCAAGGAAGTAATCCTGCCGGTTACCCATTTACCTCACCTGGGTCGAGTGCAGCACAATGTGGATACATTTCTTGCTGAAGGAAATTACGCCATGGCTGGGATTCGAACCCACGACCTTCTGTTTAAAAGTCAGAAGACTTATCCACTAGGCCACAACGCTCCACATCCACGAAGCAAGAATACAAGAAACAGATAATGACAATACACATTGATTGATCACTGGATTAGCATATACATTGACATGTTATGATAATAATGATAATAAACACTGAATTGAAATGAACTGAATAATAATTGACATTTATATAAAGCGCTTTATCAACCTACGACTGCTCAAAGCGCTTCACAGTTAGGCGCACACTTGCTAAACCAACCATAATGACGGTTGTTTCCTACTGGTACCCCATTAGCACCTGGGTGAGAGTGGCAAAGTGTGGATTGACGCCTTGCCAAAGGACGCTAGGCAATGGTGGGATTTGAACACACGACCCTCTGATTACAAAGCGAGAGTCAGAACCGCTACACCACAGCACTTCCATGTAAAAAAAAGAAAGCTTTGAATAAAAGTGTTTTTTTTAATACAAGATGTGTGAAAAGTATATCAGAAAATAAAAATATATATCGAGAAAAATCGATCGATAATAGTGTATTCCATGCATAGTATTTGTATGAATCCATTTGACTATTTTGCTATTGTCATAACACCTGTATGTTCTCATTAAGATGCACATAACCAGGTGACGGTGACTATCATTGGATCAAAGGAATTAAGGATCGCGTTAATCATCCATCTCCTCATAGGTCCAGATGAAACGGTTCCCTGGATAAATAAATAAAGATTGAACATGAAACCTTTCTTTGTTCTCAAACACTGTGGATGTATGCTAATTTGTTATCATGATATATTATGTTAGTAAATATGTTCGCCCTACGTATTATGTTAATCCAGATAAATTATATCCATGGCCTTTATGTTTGCATCTAATCATTTCTTTCTAAATTTGATTCAGCTAAGATGAAATTTAAAAGTTCGATGGAGTATAATTTAATGATATTCAATAGAAATAAATTGGAAAAATATTTTAAGATTATATTTATGAAATGATTTTCGGAGGAACTCACCCGCCATCCTATACTCATTATGTATATAATAATAAATTTTAAAAATCCAAGTTAACACTTCGAATTAAAAACTGAATTTCAACCGAAGAGACAGAATTATATTATTACCAATCACTGTGATCATATACATTTTTATAGGAAAACGCAGTTGTCTATATGCAGGAAACAGAGGATGGTGCACTTTGGCGACTTTGCTATATGGTTGGCTATGTTCCATTTATTCTTAAAAACTGCAACTATCATAAATTATCACTGACATAATTAGGCAATTATTGTAAAGGGTACATGAAATGGGAAAATTATCCATGATTGATAAAACTATATTGTTTATTTTCCGTTCGAATCCCTGGCCACCCTCACCCGACTCCAGTTCTCTTTGGTCTATTGGCATCAAGATCTGTTGGATAACACCTGAATTTCGCGAAATAGATTCGAAGTTACGATTTCTAATTTGGTTCAGTATGCTATCTACGAATCATTAATTTCAGGGGATTTGTGCGACAAGTTGCAAACTAGATCTGAATTATTTAGTCATTCACTAAGTCTTTTCATAGCTTGTTACCTAGGTAACTTTTCACAATGACTGATAAATTGTTTTCGCTCGCTCCCTCTCTCCCTCTCTCTTATTTTATTCCTCTGTCAATGTCTCCATAACCCCTCCCTCCCACACACAAACACACACAATCTCACCTGACCTCCATTCCAATCTCTATAACCAACCCCCCTCCTTTTTTTCTTTTTCATTCTTCTTCTTCTCCACCTTTCTGTTTCACCCCCTTCACGTCCCTGTACCACCACTTCCTCTCTTCTCTCTCTCTTCCCCTCTCCTATCACCTTACCCCCCACGCGCACACACACACACCTTTCATTATCTCATTTCAAACATTGTCTGTACCCATCTTTCTCTTCTCCTTCGATTATTTTTCTCCATTTCCTCTCCTCCTCCCCCACCTCCTCCTACTCCACACTCCCCCTCTCTCTTATCGCCCCTATCATGCCTAGTTCTCTCTTTCTTCTATCTCCCATAATACAGGGAATTACATCTCCATTTTCGCAGATCCAAGTCGCCTCTCCATCATGGCTACCGAGAAGAGTCCCGACCAACCGGCCGTCATCACGACCACGACCGTCACATCGCATACGACCACCACCAAACAGATGAAATCAAGTTCGGGTGTCGGAATTCAATTCGATAAGTCTTTTGCCAAGTCGCCTCAGGGCGTCCTTGCCCTCATAGAAGCCGTAAGTTTCCCTTTGTTCCCCTACATTTCTTTTTAATTATACCGTTCCTTTTCTGTTTTGATCGATTCGTAATAAGTGAATATATATTGTTACATAAAACCAACTGTCTGAATATCCATCTTACCTGTTTTATTTCCTCTCCCTCTGTCCCTCTGTCCATCACTCTCCTCCTCCCTATCACCCCCCCCCCCCCCTCTCTCTCTCCCGCTAACACACACGCGGGTCGTGTGGTCCAGTGGTTAGAGCATTTGACTCATAATCGGAAGGTTGTGAGTTCAAATCCCAACTCTGCCATTGTCTCCACTTTGATAAAAAAGGCCCAAGGGTAATATCTGTCGTCTATAAGGTCAGCCACTATGACTGATAGACGTAAAAGGTTTCCTAGGAAATTGGTTATATATACCAGCTTGGCGTTTACCAGCAAAAATGCTGTCCTGCATGCCGAGTTCATATGAGGGAGTTACCATAAACAGAAACAGAAACACCCGTCTTCCTATTTCTCGTAGTCTTTCTTTTTCTCTCTTGTATACTATTTTAAAGTGTTTCCCATTTTCTCGGCACTGATATAATATGTCATACATATTTTCTGAAACTCTTCCTAAATTTATGAAAGAAAATATAAACATTGTGAAGTAAAAAAAAAATAGTGAGTTTTACAGCCTCCTGCACGTTGCCTTTGCTTTAATACTGAACGAGCTGATGTGCACAACATGCACTTATCTTGACTAGAAAGTTACGCGCAAAGCGCGAATAAGTCAGTAAAACGGGTACCGGTAGTTCAAGAAAATTCAAGAACACATATTTGGTCATCGAGGCCTGTGAGATTTCAGTAGTTTGAGTCTTGAAAAAGCGGGGTACAGACACAAAAAAAAATCAAACGCTGATTATGCAAATACAACACAATGGTTTAAAATTGCACGGTTTTTTTAAATGTAAGGGTATACTCCCTACATCAAATTAAAAGTAGGGTGATGTCTGATACTATGTAACTCATCAAATTTTACTTGTGTATATACTCCCAGAAATTTTATCCGAGCGTTTTTAGAATGGCATTCCATTTTTATTCATTTTGATATAATCTGTAAATATACATCATTTCTGTATTTTTCTAATTTCAGTTCTATTCTTTTGTGGCGTTTGTCATCATCGCGGCGAGTGATCGCCAGATATATAAATCGGGTAGTTTTGCTTTCTTTATGACGGTCACCTTCATCGTTTTCTTTTTCACGATGTGCTACTACATTGGTGAGGTCACAAACCTACGATACAAGCTACAGTTACCATGGACGATACTGGTAATATTTAACTTCGAGTCGATTCCCCCCCCTCTCCATCCCCCAAAAGTTTTGAAATACTCGACTATATATAGAAAGTAATCGCTAAAATATGTATATGTTATGATTTAGGTGATTTTAAATATGAGTACTTCCTAAGTGTGTCTAATAGACACATTTGTGTTCTTTTGTGTCATGTCTGTATATTTTATTTCGCCGAAACAATATACCAAGAAATGACAAAAGGCCAATAAATTGTAATAGATTTATGTATATAATTATATATTGTTTTTAGTGTTTCAGCGAGTCTGATATGAATCACACTCTATTCTAATTTGATAATCATTACATTTCTTTCATCTCACTCAAATCCCATGAACTATTTCATTTTTTATAGGATATGTGGATCTACTCCATATACATCTTAACCTTGCTGATATCATCTTCTTTGGTAGCAGCTAATGGATATTTACCTAACCACGGTGCAGGAGCGGTAAGTATGACAGATGTATATAATTATAGGGTTTTGAAAGTAGGAGAAAACGGTCTATTCAAATTTGAATAGATCAGAGGGCACTTTAAGCCCAAACAAAAAATTGATTTCAATAAAAAGATAAAAATCCAACAAGCATGCACTGAAAATTTCATCAAATTCGGATGTAAAATAAGGACATTTAAAAGTTTCGCTTAATTTCACAAAACAGTTTATGCACATCCTCGGTATGCAAATGAGGAGACTGATGACATCACCCACTCACTATTTCTTTTGTATTTTATCATATGAAATATCCTCATTTTTTCCTCTTGTCAAGTGAAACAACAATTAATTCCTCCATGAACATGTGGAATTAGCATTGTTTAATACTATATGGTTCAGTCAAGTTGGTCCTGTCAAATCTGTACAAAATGAAATATTGTATAATTTAAACAATAAAAAAAAATAGTGAGTGATGGACATCATCGTCTGTCTCATTTGCATGTCACTGCATGAGATGTGCATATCACTGTTATATGAAAAATAAGTCATTACTGTCATTACTTTCTTGTATTTTACATCCGATTTTGATGAAATTTTGAGCATTATGATAATTTGTTTTTTCTTTATTTATTCAAATCAACATTTTTTTGGGGGTGGACTTGGCCTTTAATTTTGACAAGAAACCATAATTATAGTCCTTCCACGTAAGAAAGAACACAATTCCACACAGTTTGTTTACAGTGTGTTTCCAGTGCGTTCCTCGTGTGCACAGTGTTTGTTCAAAGTGTGCTCACAGTATGTTCCCCATTGTGTTCACAGTGTGTTCTCATTGTGTTTACAATGTGTTCACGGTGTGTTCACAGCGTATTAATTGTATGTTCATCGGTGCTTTTTAAAGTGTGTTTACACTATGTATGTATGTTCGAAATGTGTTCACAGTGTGTTCCCATTGTGTTCACAGCGTATTCACAGTGTGTTCACAGTGTATTCCCATTGTGTTCACAGTGTGTTCACAGTGTATTCACAGTGCGTTCCCATTGTGTTCACAGTGTGTTCACATTGTATTCCCGGTGTGTTCACAATGTGTTCAAAGTGTGTCCAAAATTGTGTCCATAGTGTGCTCACAATAATTTCACGTTCACAGTGTGTTTTCATTGTGTTTGTTCCCAGTGTACTCACTGTTAGTTCACTATTTGTTTGACATGTGGAGATTCATACTATTAGAATGCTCACATTTCTTAATATTTATCACACACAAATCCATTATTCCATAAACTAAATATTCTAATAGTATTTGTCATAAATTCACTTCAAAGTTTACTGCTTATAACTTCAAGTACGTAAATAACATGCTTCTACCTTCATTCCACATTTTTCATACTATGAACACATCTGTTCATTGATACCCTACACGTAACTCTTCGAATTCTCATTTAATTAACCCCAAATTGCTTATTGCGTAGAGATCCATACTAAGACACCATGGTCCCGATTTATGGAACTCTCTACAAGAGTCTATAAAAAGATGCTATCTCATTAGGCAAACGTTAAATCTGAAGTAAATTTTCTGTGTCATTATTTCAGTTAATCATTAAATCACTCTTCCTGTGATTTAATCATCACCAAATACTCTCCCATGACCACCACCACCACCACCATCATCATCACCACCACCACCATCATCATCATTACCACCATCATCATCATAATCATCATCACCATCACCATCATCATCTCCATCTTCATCATTAAAATTATGAACAAATATTATCATTATGTTTTATAAATGTATGTAATTTTTCAAGCAATCTGCTTGACAACCCTGCAAATTGTAAATGTTAAAATTATTTGGCAGTAGATCATATTTGTTTAGAATTAAATTGTATTTAGTCTGTTTTATCAATGATTCATGCAAAAAACAGTCAACCATTATAAAATTCTAATGTAATGAACAATGAATTATGGCGAATGTAATGAATGCAGAAGAAGACAATAAATCAAATCAAATTAAATTCAACTAAACCAAGCTTGAATTATTGTTGCCTTTTTAAAGTAAAAACTCAATTTCAATTCATTTTTTGCTCTCTCGTTCAATCTTTTCATTGTACTCTTTTTCTTCCAGACTTTAGGTTTTGTTGTAATGCAGCTCTACATGATCAGCCTTGTCCTTACGATAATGCAATTTCGGGCAAACCAAGCTCTTAACCAACAGTCGACGGGGGCCATGGGGGTTGACAACACAGCTAACACAATAGGGGCAGGGGCGGCCCCCGACAATTTTTATAATGGCCCTGGGCCAGCATATTAGTTGAATAATCTTCTTTCAAATATTTTATACATTCAAAAGGGGAGGGGATCATAACCTTATCTAAAGTTTTGAATTAAGTGATATGATTTATTTCTATATGATTCGACTTACGAATAGACTCTGCAGATATTCTATCAATTAGAACAGATATTGTTTATTATATTTTTCATATTCCATCTAGACCTATAAGACTTATCTAACAGCGTGACCGTCATGTTTAATGTGTTTGTGTATAGTGTTTATTATTGACTGTATTATTGTGTGCTATCCGTTTTTTGGTTCATGCAAACTGTGCCACCTTGTTCGTTTTTTTATAACTTTTAAAGTGGTCAGAGAGAAACAAAACGGAACGTTCAGTGAATATTGTTTACGAACTTATCATATTTTTATTATTATCTGGGTCAATCTTTTGATCTGCTTTGGCATCAATATTATGATTTATTTACAGGGTATGCTTCATTCTAAAGATGCATTATGATAATAAGCATTCAGTTTAATTTTCTTGTTATGATTGCATGTATAATATATTTGTATTATAACACAAAATGTTCATGTCAAGTGAATGAAGATTATTGGTAGATAAAATTCAATTCATTATTGTTATGCAAAACTAAACAACTTTCAGTTAAATGCAAAGCATTTCTTCAACTTTCGTAACCATCTTAGTTGCTCGTGTCCATTTTGTACAAGCAAAAAACATGGTTTTCTATCAATGTGCAGCTGTGTTATTAATAAAATACTATATATTTCACATTTTTCATATATGTGTCTCTTTGAATTTCAAAATCGTATCACAATTATGTTAATGAAGCATGAAGGTTTGTAATCATGATAACATTGTAGTAATTAATTCATTTAGTTATACATGTATTTCATTTATTTACTATATATGTTTATTATTATATTACAATTCAATGCGTGTAATTCGTTATAACAAATTACATGGAATGAATTGTAATATTAACATTCGGGGCAAACGGGAATCCCCACTAATAAAAAAAAATATGTTTTCAAAGCTTTATGGTCCAACTGAAACAATAATTGTTGGAAAAAAAACATTCAAATTAATCAGCTATATACCATGTTTATATTTCGATTTGTACCTTTCCTTTTCTATTTTCCTTTTAAGATGGTCAGATGGTAAGATCAGATTATAAAATAGTTTTCTTGGCTTTTACATCGAATACAAATTGAGTGCGGCGAGAAAGGTATTTGATTCGATAATGGTATTCACGTGAAATCTTGTACATTTCATTTTTATTGGAAAAATAAATTGACTGAGAAAAGTGCATCATGTTAGCAGTGATTTATGTTGTTAAACCTGAGTCCCCATTAATATCCTATTTGATTTACTCCGATATGTTGTTTTCGTTTTTATTGTCCTTTCAATCGTACCTCCTTGTATATTTCCCTCTGTGCCTTCCATTTTCTATGTCCCCCATATATGTTGTCCATTATAGTTTATTTGTACTTTAGATCATTTTATATTCTGTTAATATTATGTTAGAATAAGCCAATACCTTCTCTCTCACCCTCCCCCCTCTCTCTCTCTCGTCTCCCCTTCCTTTTTCCACCATTCCTTCTGTCACCCTCTAAAAGGTTTCTCTCCCTTTTCCATCATGTCCATTCTCTTCAAACATAACCTCTCTGCAAATATGTTATAAAACAAAGAATGAAACCTGCGAGCTTAAACTGAACAATCCTTATTCAGATCAAACCAGTTACACTCATCACACTTGAATAATGATAACAATCATAAGTCACTTTTTTTCTTGGTTCTGTTGCAGAAAGAGCTGGTTACAATCATATGCAACTAAGAAACCCAAACACACTTCCAATATGGATGCATCTGATTGAATGACATTGAAATTATGTTGGATTTTTGTTAGTTGAGATTGACTGCAGCTCTTTGAGAATCAGACCCGAATAAAACATTACAACATGTATGGTGCAATGAGCTGCTGTAATACATGATTAAATAAAGTATAAATGACATAGTAAAATGCATTCCAAATGCATGTATTTTGCTAAGTTTACATAAATCAAAGTTTCAGAATATTCACATTTTACATAATGTTCATTTTGTTGGTTCACTCATATTCTCATTATAAATTTCAAATAAAGGAAGAAGCTATTTCCCTATGGCACAAACAAAAAGGAGCACAACATACAAGACATTCAGAGGTAAATGTAAACTGATTTCAAATAATTGATTTTCAACTTCTCTCTTGAACAGTTCGTTGTTTAACCCGATATCGTTCAACTATACAAATCAATGAAAAGAATTAGAATCTAAGAATTATTATTGCTAAATGATCGAAGGACATTAATATGCCAATAATGCCGGTCAAGTACAAGGATGCTAGATAATATATAGGGCATAAGGTTAATTAAATAATCATGGATTAAATACAAATACCAAAAATAAAGCTTAAAACAAAGTATAAATCAATTTAAAAAATGACCATGCTTTCCGAACTTATAGGCTCCACATGATATAACAATTGAGAAAGTACATAGAGAACATAATTGATTACCAGTAAAAGATCGGGGCAAAATTTTGGCTTGTACCGTTTGGCCTTACTATCAGTCTAATGTTATACCATAAGCTTCATATATCATGAATGATAAATATCATTAAAAAATGATTAAGAGATGTTCGGATGTTGTCTTTATCAGAAATAGAATTGGGATAACATTTAACATGATTAAACAAAATACTAGTGGCCTAAAAATTTGAAATTTAAAATTCATGATTTCATTTGGTAAAAGGTGTATCAAATCTATATTTCAAAATAGAGTTCAAAGGAGATATTGATTTAACATGATGTTGATTTCCTAAGTTATATAGATTACAAAATATACCAAATATATATCATTTGCAATATAATATGTTAAGTATAGTGATTATAGTGATTAAAATAATCATTATCAAGTAACCTGGGGCCTGTTTCACAAGACTTCCAACTATCGTAACTTTTACAATACAATGAATACCTTGATAGTGATTGGCTGGTGAGCCCTGTTGCCGTGGTAGTTGCTATTATAAGAAAGTTAAAATAGTTGTAACTTTTTATGAAACAGGTTCCTGGAGTTAATTAAGTACTAATATGAGAGCAAATGGATGCGAAAAAAAGTAGTCTTCTATCAATTCACTTAGCGATATGTATTAATCATTTATACAAAAAACATGAATAATGGCAGTAATGAAAAGTATGCATTCAATAAAAGGAAACAAATATGACCTGATGAATGCGGACAATGCAGTCTACAGAAATTGATCATGTTTTTAAGCATCTATATTCAGTACCAAAAACTTAGTATATGTAACAGCATAGTTTAGCATGACATACATTTGTAAACCTTGGTCTTTTTTGAAAGCACACTGCAAGTAATCATTCTAGAATTAAAGCAATGACAATCTACAGACAAAACTTGATTGATTTATCAGAGTTTAACAAACTTGCAGCCAAAAAAAAAGAACTATGAATGTATGATAGTTCTTCAGCTTATATTGATGCATAATATAAAGATATGTACATTTTCTTTCTTTTGCTTATTTTTTTCTTGGCCCTTGTAAACGTGATATGAAACAAAATATTACGGCAGTATATTTTGTTATGAAAGAAATTTGTAGGGATTGGTTTTAATTGTCATTTGAAATCATTCTAATAGTCATTTAAAATAATTTTCAAATTGACATAAATTATAAATGAAAATAATTTTGAAGATGTTTATTTGATATCATTTGCCCATAATTGCCATGTTCCACATATTGGTAGAACTGACCTTTCTGAAATTATGAAACATTATATCAATATTCAAAACATTTAATTTCAAGAAATGTAAGAAATGATTTCTGAGTTCTTATGTGCTTTCTTTTTTTTAATACTAATTTTGCCCAGATTCGACACTGATTTAGGAGTATTTATGAATGTACACAAAATGGATGAAATAACACATGTCTTTCAATACTTGACGTTAAGGTATTCATGCAATCACACAATGATAAAACAATAAATGTTAACTCATATATTTCATATTAACGTACCTGCAAGGAAAAATCCATAGAACTTACTTACAAGACTGTCCTGTTTTCTTTCATCATATGTTACAAAACAAATATTTGGCAAGCATTTGAACTATATTTACAAGAATATGTACAAAAAATGCTATAAATGCTATATATTATTAAGTCAGCTATTATCATACAATTCATGAAGAATTTGTGATGCCACAATATCCTTTTCTCTAATTTCATTCCACAGAAGAAAAAACGGGGTAGTCATTACTAATGAAAGTGGAATGCCCTGGGCCATTCGGGGAGGGGGGAACCTAACAGTGACTTTTTTGTACAAAATAGGGGAAGTATAGACACTACCCAGCACACACTTTTGAATATACTTTTTTCCCCTTCATGATTCTCCACCCTTTTTTTTATTATCATTATTATTATTATTTTTTTTTTTGGGGGGGTTGTTATATTGTGGGGGGGCATGGTGCCATCCCTGGGTTAGAGCCAAACTGAACCCATCACTTGCAATGTATGATCTTGTTGAACTGTGTGTGTGTGTGTTTTACAGATGTTTATTAATCACAGTCCCATTTCATAAAGTCTTGTTAACAAAATATACACAACTTCCATTGCAAGTGCATCATCAACCAATCAAATTGAATGGTTTCAGTAGCTTAAAACTGTTTTTAGAAATTAATTATAACAAGTTTCATGAAAAAGGCCCCAAGTGTGGGACAGTTTCTCTACATGTATCAAAGCTATGTGACCAGAGTCCTGTTTCACAATGGCTAAAGATTGTGGTAGCTTTACCATTATGATAACTTCCGGGGAAACCTTGATTTTTGATTGGGTGCTAAGCCCAACTACCAAGGTAGCAACTAACACGATGTCAGAGTGAACCCTATTGTATGTTTCTTTCAATGAAATAGTACCAGGTTTGTTTTCCTTCATTTGAGTAGAGCAAGCTTAATGAAACATTCAGCAATGTCACTATCTCCAATTTAGGCACAAACTTATGGAGTGTGGCAAGAAACTTGCCATTGATTTCAAGTCAATTTTAGGTCCAGAACCAATCACAATTTTGACAATTAATTGCAAATTTGTAAATGATTGCTGGTCTGCTTCTTGAATCAATAACTATAATTTTATTTGCTTCAGTTAGAACTGACCACCACTTGTAAATTTGCAACTGAAATTTGCAAATATTTGCTCTCAACGCTCCTTTAGAATTGCGATGGTGTCGTGATACGGGCCCCCATGGACTAGCTGCACATACTAACCCAAGCTGAATACCTGCCTTCGAGTAATTGAAATATAACTCGTAATTTTGAGTGTTATTGACTACCGTATACAGTGTAAGACAGAGGAAGGCACCCTAAGTATGCTATTGGAATATCATAACTATCTTTATCGAAATGGGATAATAAAAGGATTATTGGTACAGATAAGTATGTACAAATGTATCTGCAAGATTGAAGATGTCAATTCATTGTAATTTTATACATTACAAGTCAGGCCTAAACACGCAGTGTTTAATGGAACTCACACACACACATTACTATATCAACTGTATTACATGCATAATATCTCAAATTCATTACATAAATGTGTATATAATTATGTAAAGTGTCATTAGCCAAAGTGTTATTTGTGCAGTTAATGTAAAATGAATGACATATATCAATGAAGTACTGTTATAACAATATGAAAGAAATGATTGAATATACACATTTAACATAATTTCATACAAAACATCACTTAGAGAATGAACGGATAGTTTATACATGTAGTTCTTGATTTTGTTAAGTCACTTCTTAAATAAAACATGGCATGTCTAAGTACTGAGTTTAACTGGGGAGTAAAAAGAGGTAACCAAAATATTAGGCCAAATTCCACTGAGAACAGAGTAAAGGCTATGAAAATGTGGCACAATTTTGCTTTTTTAGGACCACCATGCGAAAGGAGAGCTTTCCATACTACTTGACTCATGAAAAGCATAAACAATGTGTCAATTACCAAATCTTGAAATGAAAATAAAGGGAACGATGCCTGTTTGTTATTTCAGATCTTCATGCAATCTGATGTTTTAGTGTCATATAAAGAGGTGTGCATGAACACCTTCAGAAAAAAAAATCACCCATGATGAAGATGTTACCGGTACATAAGAGCTTTCTATAAAACAAAGTTTATCACATACAAAACAAATTTCACTCTTGATTTGCAGTGAAAAAAAAAATCATTTGTATCTTGATTAGTTTTTGTTTTAATAACATTGACATAACTTACACAAGGTATTGATTTTCAAACCAAATTGTCAATATTTTAGTGTAATGATATGAAACCAGAGTTTAGGGGAGGGTTTCATTAACATGTTGTCAGATCTGAAAACTTTCCCTCATTTTGATTGGCTGAGAACCACTGTTACTATGGTAACTGTCACATAAAACAGGACTTGTATGATAAAAACTCTGACAAGTCATTTCATGAAATGCTCTACCAAATAAGACCTATGTGTATATGAGTAAAACATTCCATTAAAAATCACACACAACAAATGATCAGAAGTTTGGATAAGTACATTACAAAGCATTCTAAATTGAATACTGTCTAGTTCTAAATAAAGTCTTTCTTCATTTCAGCGATAGGCAATGATACTGTTGATAAGTTATATGTACAGTGCGGTAGTGCAGTGACTAAAGTTAGCTGGAGAATGGATGGTACTAGATCAAATAGCTACATTGCTACCTGCAATTGAAATCAAATGACAAGACTATACCAAATCTAAAATTTGGAGGTGATACCAGAACTTAAATGTAATCTTTTCAACAGGATACTGAGGCTAAAGCAAAGAGCGCATGTAGGATCACGTGCAGCAACAATCACTGAAGAATATGCAGAATTGAATGCTGGGGCTCTTGTTGGAGCAAGTGCAAGGTCAATTCTTATTTCACAGATATCATTTCTCTCCAGATCTTCTAGAATTCTACGAAAACCGAGAGAAACAGGCATTTTATATCATTTTTCATCTACTGTTTCATAAAAACACACAATGATTTGATAATTTGATTGTAATTGTGATGGCATAACTGTTGGTGTATATGTTTCTGGTACAAAATAAACAGCGCCATACATACTTTGGAGTTTCTAACATCTCTCAAAGGTAAACATGCAGCAAGTTTTGTGGCTGACGAAAAGTACAAACATCTATGAAATGACAATTGATGCCTGGAGCACTCCACATATAGAATAAAAGTGGTATATGGATATAATCAATATCTATGATTTGATTTCATCTATTGCCTATATTTTTTGTATAAGTACACATTTTCTATAAACCTCAATATACATGTATCTAAATAAACTAATGCCATAATGTAAAATATACAAATTACTCTATAAATGTAGCACACAGCATATAAAGACATTATTGAAGAATAAAGGGAGGATAGAAAGAGATGGGTGACATACTGAAACAGTCCAGTTGTATGATGAAATAATGAAATGTCCAATAAAAGGCCTGACCCTTTACTGAATTTTTATATAAAACCATTTTTTTCCATGACTCCATCTCAAATCACAAGAACTTACCAAGGGGGAGGGGGGGGGGGGCACAACCAAAAGCTGGACCTGGTTTAGGGTTATATGTTTTTTCCTCATACAACTGTTTAATTTGTGTCCCCTTCAAAATATTTTTCAGCATTTAGCATGAGTTTAGGTTTGTTTTTTTCTCATTATACATTTGTTGTATAAGTTCCCCCTTATTTTTGCTTGTTTTATGTCAACTAAAATGCAACATATACAGTAATGTGCTCAACAGTTAATAAACCCCTTCACAAAATGCACTCCTTCATGTTGAGTGTTGAATATAGACAACGGCACTACAATGTCCAGCAAGCCCAGAGAAACAAACTTTATTGAATGTAATATTTATCACCTGACTTCACAATGAAATATCTAAAACATGGCAGAACTTGGAACACTTTGAATACGTTCATTTTCTGGTTGGGGTTCACTAACTTTTGAGCATCACTGCAACTCGTCTTCAGATCACAAACTTTTGACGGGTTTTAAATCACATCAGGACCCTGTATCAAAAAGCGTAGTGTTTGATCTATAGCTGATTTCTATGATGGATCACATTGATCGTTACGAGAAATCTGTCACACATATTGACTTTAGGATCAATCACTATGCTTGGTGATACCGGAACAGGTGGGAGTTTCACCAAGCTGTTTGTAAGTTAAAAGCGACTTTAAGAACGACTGGGGATCCTCTCTTACACGCTAAACCATCGCCAGTGAACATTTTGGTTGATACCCAAAAAAGGATCACCAGACATTCTTAAGGTCACTCTTAACTTACGAACAGCTTTATGAAACACTCACCAGGCAAGGGGGGCTCAATCGATTGAACCTCCCATATTTTCAAAAGCAAGACAAATTAAGGAGGAAAACAGTTTTCTGTGACAAAATTCAACTTCTTTGTTTGCTTGTCAAAATGGTCAGCAGAGGAAGTGTAGGGATCGAACCCCCAAATTGAAAGTCCTGGCTACAGGGCTGCCCTGACAAAAGTTTGAGAAAAGACTAGTCAAGGCTATTGGCCGGATTCCTACTCAGCATCTTTTTCTTTCAAATATCCCGATCTGGTTCAGGTGACACAAAGAATTGCGATTGATCGTACGCTTGATTGTCACAATTGATTTTACATTTAAGTCAATGGATCCAATCGTAGAAAAATGTTGTACGAACATTGCTAAGTGTTGTGTTACAATCGTAGAAAAATGTACGATCATTGCTAAGTGTTGTGTTACAGGCACCAGTATAGACAACACAACAGGATAGAGAAAGTCAGTAAGTAATCCTTTATGTAATGAAGCCACAGATGTTAAGTAACGTTATTTTACCAAATATTTCAAAATCTTTGAATATCTACATTCTACATTCACAACTCTATGCACCGAAATAGCATCAAAGCAAAACTTATACTTGTCAAATAGACTAAATTGCACCAAATATAATTTTTTTTACATACAAGATGATCTTCTCAAAAGCAGAAAAGACAATTTTAGGAAGAAATAGGGAAAAGGAGAGGTGTTGTCTAAAGGGGTTGATTTCATCTCTTCTGCTCGTTCATTCTGTGTTGTTGGACGGCATCCCATATCCGCACCTGAGCTCCGACCCTGAAAAAACAAAGGACATCAGAATGAATTTTCACATTTGTCTCAATCTTCTAGTCTTGTTTTAACAGGACCTCAAAAATTAATTGTTATCATTTCTTTTTAGTAGCAAATAAATGCCAATAACAAGATTTTATGACTTATTATCTTATAAAGAAAAAATAAACAAATATTCAAACAAATATCCATAAACTGTTCATGAATGAGGTATAAATCACATATTTTATGACATATAGACATAATGAGAGATCTCTTTGCCAGATATTAACACAAACAGAGTGCCCATTCTAACCATATTAAAATCACAAGTCTGAATGAAAATGTTTACATTACTAGCATAAACATTACATTTTTCTAGCAAATACTTACCTAATTTTCAGAGACCTCAGGTCATCTCTAGTCATTGAATTAAGAACCAATGGCAAGGTAAAGTCCTCTTCAATAAACTATACACAAGAATGAAAAAAGAAGCAAAAATTGAATCTTGAAATCAAGAGGAGATGGTAGTCCTGCAGTAGTGTTTACTGTTTTTTTCATTACATAACACCAATATAAAATTCTCAGTTTTGGAAATACACAAATGTAAGACAAAAAGACAGAAAATACATACTTCTTAGGGGAATTGCAAGAAACACATTCAATTTCATTGGATTAAACACGAATATGCAGTTGATTTGTGCTAAATTTCTTGCTATGCCTCCCATTAGGATTTACAGGGGAAATCAAGTTTCTTTCAACATCTCATAAGAAGGAAATCAGGAAAAATATATGTAGTCTTCTTGGTTACATTTCATATGGCAAACAAATAAGGTTAATTTTGCTTTTAACTCAATATTCTATTATTTATTATTTTGTCACATAAACCAATTAATCAGAAAGATTTAAAAATTCAATATTCTATTATTTATTATTTTGTCACATAAACCAATTAATCAGAAAGATTGAAAAATTCAATTCTACAAGAAAAAATTATATAATTACGTCAATCCATTGTGTAACTAATTATCAGCCTTATGTCAAAAGGTCTTCACTCCAATTGCTTTCTCCGGCAATCATGCCCTCTCAGCATAAATCACATGGAATGTTGAGTAAAGTGTATAGCTTACCCTTCTAATACTATCTTCATCAAGTGCTATTGACTGTAACCATGATACTAACTCCTCCTGTTCACTGCCATATGCTCCTGTTGGGGAATATAATGATGGTGTAGTGATGAGTGGTGGTAGTATTGATGTGGTGATGATTATCATCATGAAGATGATAATGGTGATAATGATGATGGTGGTGATGATGATGATGGTGGTGATGATGATGGTGATGATGATGGTGGTGTTTGTGATGTTGATGATGTTGATGATGATGGTGATGATGATGATGATGGTGATGATGGTGATGATGATGGTGATGATGATGATGATGGTGATGATGATGGTGGTGGTTATGATGTTGATGATGGTGATGATGATGGTGGTGGTGGTGGTGGTGATGATGATGATGGTGATGATGATGGTGATGATGGTGATGATGATGATGATAATGGTGGTGATGATAATGATGATGGTGATGATGATGATGGTGGTGGTGATTGTGATGTTGATGATGGTGGTGGTGGTGATGCTGATGATGATGATGGTGATGATGGTGATGATGATGGTGATGATGGTGATGATGATGATGGTGGTGGTGGTTGTGATGTTGATGATGGTGATGATGGTGGTGGTGATGATGATGGTGGCGATAATGGTGGTGATGATGATGATGATGGTGGTGATGATGATGGTGGTGGTGATGGTGGTGGTGATGATGGTGGTGGTGGTGGTGGTGGTGTTGGTGGTGTTGATGATGATGGCGGGGGTGGTAATGATGATGATGATAATTGTGATAATGGTCATAATGATGATGGTGGTGATGATGATGATGATGGTGATGAAGATAATTGTGATAATGGTCATAATGATGATGGTGGCATTGATGATGATGACAGTTGGGGTGATACATTTGGAAGATATAAAATACAATAAAATCTAAGGTAAACAAAAAACTACAGGCCTATATAGTTGTTTCCATATTTTTTTTTCACAAAATAATTCATGTTCCAGTGAAAATAAGTATATATGACATTTATTCAAATATCTAAATTAAACACACACTGATTTATAATCTAAAGAGAGTAGGAAACCAATCATTATGTACTTATAGTGATGAATTAGTTACCTCTACTATCTTGTGTATTAGAGCTGACGGAGTCACTGGCACCAAGAGGCTGAAACCTACAGATGAAATATCAAGTCAAAGTAAAATTCATACATTATTATTACATTAGTAAATTCCGAGGGATTACATGTATGTGTCCTACTCCCAGAATATTTTACTTAATAGTAATAATTGGATTAATGAAGTGCTTTTTGCCTGCGGATACAAAGCACTGCTATTATTACCCGGCTTTAGCTGAGCCGCCATAGATGTGCTCAAGCATCAAGGAATTTCTTCCTACCGGTATTATTCACCCCCACATGCGTTGAGTACAGCACAACGTGGGTAGATTTCTTGCCAAAGGAAAACACAACATGACTAGGAATAAAACCCACACCCCTCGGATCAAAAGACAAGAGTCGTAACCACTAGACCACGAAGCCTTCACATAACTTGTTTTGCATAATATTTCATGAAGAGCATACCGTGAGCAACCATGAAGCATAACCTCTACATATCAAATTAAAAAATTTGATTTGTATCGGTCAAACACCTTTACACATCAAATTTGACAAAATTTGTTCTTCAAAAATATGGTATCAAAAATGCTGAAATGCATAAAAGAAAATCGATAATGCAACAATTTCATATTCTATACACTCCAGGGGAGCATTTCATGAAAGGACTTGTCAGACGTTTTATCCGACAAGTCCTGGGGTGCATTTCATGAAAGGACTTGTCGGACGTTTTATCCGACAAGTAGCATTTTATCCGACAGTTACCATAGGAACAGTGCCTCTCAGCCAATCAAAATCATGGAAAGATGTCAGATCTGACAACTTGTCGGATGAAAATATTGATGAAATGCTCCCGTTTTATCTGAAAGTTGCTATAGGAACAGTTCTTCTCAACCAATCAGAATCCAGGAAAGTTATCAGATCTGACAACTTGTCGGACGAAAATATTGATGAAACGCCCCCCTGAATAGACACAAGTACATGTTCTCACAAACTCAAGGTAGGATCTCAGATTAGGTAGAGAGAGGGGAATGAGGGAAATTTGAGTTAGAAGATGATAAAAAAAGACTGCTCATTCAGTAACTGACTTAAAATGTTTTTTAATATTCTGTTAACTTACCCTATTCTTTCCATGACTGATCTGCTAACACATAGCTGGGTTTGGAGGACATCATTTAAAGATTTCTGGACGTCTACCAACTCTTGAAGTAACCTTGAAAGTAAAGCGTAAAATAAAGCATATCAAAAGCAAACAGATTAAAAATGATGTCTCTCATTTTGACATAACCTGGTTTATAACATAACCCAATCACTAATCAAGTTCATTTGATAGTGGGGTAGTTTCATAAACTACGTAAAATACCTTTTAGTAGGCCCGACCACCAATTTCCCCCATATTTATTTACTTTATGCACTTTATAGAATAACAAAGTGTTGAAAGTCAATTCAACAACATTATTTATTAAAGAATTAGGAATGTCTGCACACATACCACAATGGGTTTGTTGTGACATTGAAAGACCCAAGTTACAACTGAGGACATTGCAGTCACTTTTTGAAAAGTGAGAATAATCTAACGTGTATATATTTCAATCATAAGCTTCGGTGGCATCTACTAACCTGCCCTGCTCCTGGACAAGCCTTTGATGGTCCATCTGCAAGCTAGCCATCAGGTTCCGGTTGGGTATGAAGCACTCATTGGACCTGGTGGAGCTGTCAAAGGTTGACACCCCCGATGTGTTCCCCGCCTCTTCCTCCGCCCCCTTGGGGAGGGGGAGGAAGTGGTGGGCGGTGCCGTAGATGCCCCTGCTGTCCCCGCTGGACGTGCCAGGGGGGCGGGTGTCCATGCCGTGGGAGTGGGCAGGGGGCATATCATCCTCCTTGCTGGGGGCTATGTTCTCTCCAAGATCTAGGATGCGGATACAAGTGGAAAGAAAGAGTTGCGAGTCATTACTCATGGAGATATCACCTGTCTTTGGATTAAGTCTATTACAAACATTGTTATTGATATCACACAAAATGTCTAAGAGCTTACACATATTAAAAAAAGTTTGATATTATCATTATAATTGCACAAGAATATGATTTGTTTAAGCCAGTTTTATCACCAAAGATACTTGGGAAACATCGTATCTCAATTTAATTTTCCCCCAAGACTGTTCATCACAGTCACCAGCTTTGGCTGGCTTGCTTCTCTCGACTATAGTGGACACTCCATATGAACAAAAGTAGTCCAACTGCATTGACCACACAATGCCTTAATCTTCAAATGCATACTTTTCACACACATAGATTTGGTTATTTTTTGCTTTGATATTGTTGTTTAAACTGGATATTTTTGAGAACATTCCAACCATTTCAAGTTTTTCCATACCATGTTTGATAAAAATCTAGCAGCCTTTGGTTCTATAATGCAATTAAGAGACAGAGTTAAAGGGTTTTGATATAAGGGATAGCTCACCTGGGCTGAGGATGGTAATAGTGACCTGTACAGCATCTCTTATTAGGTTATCCAATGCAAACATCCAGTGCGGTTTTATGTTGTGCATGTGTTGACGTAACACTTGATTTACCTGTTAAATATGAAATTAATGAAATAATTATTTAGACTGGTATGGAACCTCAAATGAAAATAAAATGTTCCTCACAACATTTTATTGAATATCTGAAAAGTTTGTAAAATAAACAGTTATAAACTTAATTACTTTTTAGCTTTTATTCAAAGTGATTTTCTTTCTTCTTTTCTTCATTTTTGGTAAGACTTGATGAAATTTTAAGTGATGTTAATCAATTATACTGTTCGTTTTCCTCATTTAATAGTCAACTAGTTCTATAATAAAGATATATGGTATATGATACACTGATAAATAAACTGAAATGAATGAAGTAGACCAATGATTTTATTCAAAGGATGGATTTTCATTCTTCCATACTCACATGCAAATTGGCAAAAAAAACTCACATTTATCAATTTTGAAAGTTTGTCAATAATGTCCGTAGTATATTAGAAACCATACACTGTTCTAGAGGAAATGTACCAAATTTTGTTATATTCTATAGTTTTATATAGAAGTACATAAATCATGAAAATAATTCTTTTGATGGTGCAAAAATATGAGTTGAAAATTTATAAATACAAGAAGCAACACATCCCCAATGGTACTTACCGAATCCTGAAATACATAGAGTGCAGTATGAATTTCACCAAGAGCTGTAGGGTCATAGTCTAAATCATTCCGCAGTTTCTCTGTGAAAATTTTGAAAATGAAGGCAATGTATTAACTAGATTGAAGCATGCAAGGATAAATCAAATACATTATGAATATGTGAAACAATTCACAACACTTCCAGGCACTTCCTATAATTGGCCTCTCATAAATATTAATTATCAACATTATCATTATTATCAACTTACCAAGAGCATCGACCAGCTTCCTTCGTTCTCTCTGCTTGATAAACACTGCTATCCCATGATTCAATGTCATCAGGTGAGCCTGAAATGAAAAATAAAATCATTTAAAATGAAAAAAGTTTCACGTCTGAGGAAAAAGAGCGATTAAGCAATTAGTTATTTATTGTTCCATTTCTATCCCACATATTCATCATCACCAAATAAAATAAAGGATAAATGGATAAAAAATGAGGAGGAACAGAGAGGGGGTGAACCAGAAGAACGATACAGCAGATATTTAATATCCAAAAGAGTTATATTATTTTTCAAAGGTGGGGGGGGGGGCATAGGGGCATGTCAGATTTTTCCAACAGTAATAATAATAACAATTATTAAAAAATAATGATATTGTAGTTCTTGTATAGTGTATATCGAATCATGATATATTTTATATGTGCCTGAAAAGGACTTGGACAATGTCAGGAACATATAAACATGTACTTACAGTTGTAATTTTGGTTGGTGGTCTCTCAGAAGTCAGCTGCAATTTCTTCATCCATTCATTGACGATCTGTAAATCAATAACATACACATTCACCCGTATATTAGGTTTACATTTTACTGGGTGTGTTTTCTCACTTACTGTAATACCATGTAGATGTACGGTGATATCATTAACTAGGATTAAGCATGAGACAATTCATTGTAACCAATAGGCCTGTTGACTATTTGGTGATTAAAAATCATGCATAATTCTTCCCCTTGGAACCTGCTGGTAATGAATAAAGTTAAATAATCCAATCCAAACCAATAGACATTTGATAGAGCACCTTTTCCTTTCAGTTATAAAGTACTGCACACACTCCTCCAGGTTTGGGCCACTAAAACAATAATTCAACACCTCAGAATGGACAGCTTAGTCCATGCAATTCATTGTCCTCTGCACAAAATAGATGGGATTTAATGGCCTTCTTGAACAGGTGTAAGCAGAGGATGCTGTCTGTACTTAGAATCCTCTTTACAAAAATAAGTTGTTGCTATGTCTGACAAGCTTTGTTGAAAAGTATGCATAAAATTTAAAAATGTTCTAAACAGGTCTATTTGAAAAGAGAAACTTGCACCCATATCCCACCTTATCGCCATCGCCTTCGATGATGGTGAGTAACGTCTGACGTCTTTCGCTGTCCTTCCTAAGCATGTAGAACCCGCCTTGCTCCCGATTGTCAGGGGTTACAGGAGTCTCAAGACCATCCTCACTGCTGCTGTTTACAAAGACAAAAAATATTATAATAATAAAATAACATGATAATAGTAAAATAATACTGATAATATGCAACAATATAGCACTTAATACATGTTTCTAAGGACTGCAAACTATTACCCTGGCTTTAGCACGGCTACGCTGATTGGGCGCTCAAGCTTCAAGGAATTACCCATTAACCGGTTACCCATTCATTACACCCTGGTGGGGAATGGCAAAAGAATATAAATGCCTTGCCAAAGGATGCGAGTGCTGCTGTGGGATTTGAACCCCGGACCTTGTAGTTCAAAGTCCAGAGACTTATCCACTGAGCCACAAAACCTCTGCAAACTGCACAACATGGACAGTAGTCTAAACTCTGTAATAGTATGGCTGTGTTCAAGTGAAAAATTAAAACATGGATCATGTTTTGGAAACAGGATTAGTTGAAAAAGATATGGTTGCGTTCATGCAAATTTCAAATGCTGGTAATGGAAATGCAGGCATGTATTTCAAAAACAGCAAAATATGAACAGTGGTCTAAACTCTGGTTAAAACATGGCTGTCTTCAAGTAAAAAAAATGTATACAGATCTTGATTTGGGAATAAGGTCAGTTGAAAAAGATATGGTTGCTTTCACGCAAATTTCACATCCTGGTAATGAGTGAAAATGCAAACATTAATTTGGAAAATAGACAGGTTTATAAAAGATCATTCTATCTGAGAGATGACTGCCAACATTGTTTAAAAGCAACAAATACCCTTTTTAGACAGGCTAAAATTTCCTTAACCCCGTACTATTGGTGGGGCTAAATGGCAATTTAGCCCCACCTATAGTACGGGGTTAAGCTTAGCCCACTTTCGTTTTACACAGCGTTTTTGCAAAGTGGGCTAACCCCACCTATAGTACGGGATTATTTGGCCCTGCAAAAAAGCAGGGTTATCCCACCAATTGCGGTGCTAAGAGCAATAGTACGGGGTTAAGATCGCATGTGTAAAACGAAAGTGGGCTAAGCTTAACCCCGAACTATAGGTGGGGCTAAATGGCAATTTGGCCCTACCTATAGTACGGGGTTAAGGAAATTGTAGCGTGTGTAAAAAGTGTACGAGTGAAGCACTTGTACTACGAATGATCGACAAAAACCACTAGTCCGGGGTTAGCGAGTTTCGTGTGTAAAAAGCAAGCATTCCTTATCCGGGGTTAGCAATAACAATTTGGCATGTGTAAAAAGGAAAAAAAATAGTACGGGGTTAAGGATAGTACGGGGTTAGCGATAGTCCGGGGTTAAGAAAATCCTGTGTAAAAAGGGCAAAAGTTCTCAATCTTTTTATTTTAGTTATGTCACATAGCAGAGTTACAGCTAGGCATGACTTGGAAGGTGTCTAAACTATTCAGATTTGAACTTCATTCTCAAGGTCAAACTGAACTTCATTCTCAAGGTCAAACTGAACTGAATCATACAGGAATGGTAAGAATTGCATTGACAAATTAATACAAGAATGCTCCTTTGCAGAAATCAAAATCGCGATATTGATTTTGGTCCATATTTTGTGAGAACGCAGTTTTCAAGTATGATTGAAACTGTGGTTTTTTAATGTGTATCAAAAATAAAGTTTAACATTAAATACTCAAATTCATCAACATATGAAGAACAAGTACCGGTAGTACTATTCAGTTTTCTGTTTTATAAATGCATGAAACCTGAATAAATACAAACCTAGTTCAAAATGATAAAGAAGTGAAAATGCAAGCCCAGGATTAAAAAAAAATGTGGATTACATAGTACTATCAGAGATATAAGACAAATTGAAAATAAATCCAGTTCCTATGATTTTCTTTTTCTCCCTTTCTTTAACTACATTTTTTGAACAACAAAATAATGTTATCATGAAAGCAGATACTCAATAATGGTTCTTCTAGTTAGTATCCCAACTACTTCAAAGAAATAGCAGGCACCAGATACAGTAAAGTATTTTATGATAAACATAGATGCACCTACCTATATTCTAGTGTCTATTATACACAAAACATCACAATGAATTAAAGTATGAAAGCAATGAATGCAAACACCTTTTCTGATGAAATATCTTATAATGATAATGAAAAGCTGATTCTTTTTTAGATGAAAAAAAAACCAATTGAGGGTCTATTTCTTCTTTCTTTTAGATAATATAATTCTCCTGTAGAAAAGAGTTATAATCAATTGTAATTCTTATTACACCATTTGCCCACACCTGAATGATATCAATTGTTAGCTTGAACAAGTCTGTTATGTTACAGAATGCAAATATTGTAGATTTTATGAATATCTGGTACTCATACATGTAAAGGTAGTAACACTATAAAGTGATATAAATTGTATAAACCCACTATTACCATATCAATCAAACAAACTATAGTATAGGATATCAAATATAGGTCCCAATATACTAGGAAAAAACAGGAATCATCAGCAAGCACCAAAAATATACAAGAAATATGGATGCTATCATATTTCACAATGAATGAAGGCTTTAACTGAATAAGATCGATCACACATAAATTGAATTTCCAAATACTTGTGGAACAGCATTGAAAAGATTAAGATTATAAATACAAAAAATAATAAAGAGAAAAAAATGTTATTTTGTATTCATTAATATTTTCACTCACAAGATGTACAATGTATGCACCTCAAGTCTGAATGTAAAGATGTGTACTAACAGCAAATTTCTAACATGTTATTATTTTGAAAACAGTGAAATGATCGCAGTGACAGTTTGTTAATTTTTCTGTTATGTATGTACAATAGGGCTTCAATCACAGCATTAACACACATTTCCATCCACACCTGTATTTCATTGATGAAATGATCAGCAAAATCTGAATTTCACACACTGCATACAACCTAGTTATCAAAAAATTTTGGAGAATATCCTCTAGGTCCCGTAACAGAAAGGTTAGTGATTAATCGCACACCTGATTTTCACAATTGTGTATTGTAGTCAATGGAATCAATCGTTGAAAAGTGTTTCTACGATCATTGCTAAGCTTTGAGTTACGGGCCCTTTCTCAAAAGCAACAATAAACCTTTCTCAATAAATGTTGAGTTTGAGTTTTAAATCTCTGTTTCAGCATCTACACTTTTTTCTTTTGCCTATCTTACTCATCTTTTTATCACACAAAACCAAAACATAGAAATAATCTAAAAATGTTAAAAATGCTAATTATTCAGAGATTTTGAAATACTAAATCTTCCATTTCATATGACTTTTTAAAACAACAAAAGAGGAAAATGACAGTGAAATAGGGAGATGTGATAAACGCACACAAAAGTTAGTGATTTTGTAAAAGTTTGAAAGATTAGAGAGGGTGCACCTAAAGTAACAGCAGTTGATGCAAGAATATATTTTTGGTTAAAAAGATTTGTATTTTTGTAAATAAACTACAGTACTATGATCATTCTCACACTTCATTCAAATTTAACAAAGATAAAATGGTTTATACGTTGTACCTTAGTAAAGATGAATTATGCCAGGAATACACTCTAGGAGATAAAGAAACAATATCTCAAATCATAAATAATAATCATGACAATGACATTGAAGATTATGGTGACATTGAAAGTGTTGATGATGGTGTCGATGATGATGATACTGATGATGAATACCAAACAATAATATTGATATTACAAAGAATTATAAAACTATATGTAGCATTCATTACAAAAACAAATAAAATCATATTGATAATAGAATAATAATGGCAAATTAAGTTAGAGATTGAAAAAAAAAATGACTACAACTATTGTATCAATGGATGTATGCATCAAATTCTAAAAACTTCCATTCGAATGATGAATATGATGTAATTGATATTGAGCTATACATGTATGTATTAATAATGCAGCTGGTAACATTCTTATAAACTAATCTTAGGTATTACTGTTAGGTTAGACAGCCTTTTTTACTCACAATACAAACATCAAACATGAAATGAGTCTAGTGCTGGGAATAACTCCTCTTGGTGTATTATATCAGTAATCATGTGATTGGTAACACTTTTGTGAACCGACGTCAGTGTTGAAGTTATCATTCTGAGCAACCTTTCATACAACTAACACAAGCACAAAACTTGAACTAACTCACTGCGTAAGGGTGTTTCTGTGTGATGCAATACACTGTGGTGCTATGTGTATACTTGCATTAACACAAAACTTTAGAAAAGTGCATGACATGCTAGGGGTAATGCCTAACAAAATAGAACAACCTTTTCATTTCCACTCCATAAATATGCAATATAACATCTATTTGCTTAATACCATCATACAAACTGTGATAAAACATATCAATCACACTAACATCACAAATCCACACACACACACACACAAAAAGTTTAAACCTTAGCCATGGTACCAGAAGATAAAAATTCAATACATTAGGAAATAAAACGTGGCCTTGCATCATGTGCTCTTTGTGACAAAAAAACTAACCTCCCCTAAGAAAAAACAAAGAAACAAACCAAAGAACAACAGATAAAATCATTCCACAACAACAGTTTTACAACTACTATACCTCATCTATTACTTAGTAATTTCCCCCATTTCTAAATTTTCCACAATGAGCAAGTAGCTGTACTAGTCATTAAAGCCGACTTGTTCATGAGGTACATTCGAGCAGTAGACTACACCAGGGGAAGTTCTGTGATTGGGGCTGGTGTGAAAAGGTCACCCCACTTCAGTTATAACATTCACCCAGGTGACTCAAAGGCACCATTATGACAATAGTAACTTTGACATTATTATAACGTCCAAGAATCCTCTACTTTGATTGGCTGCTGAGCCCTATTACCAACATAGTAGTTGCCGTAATAGCAAATTTACGATAGATTTCCAACCATTATCAAGCCAATCGGTGACAAAAAAGATTTGAACAACTCACCCAGGTGATAATAGCTCAAGTGATCTTCGCTTGTCAAGCCGGAGACTGCCGAGTGCAACAAAATTGAAACAAAAAACATATACAGTCAACACCATTTTACCGTTTCAATTATCACAAGTGTAGAGCAGCTGAGTGATTACAATACAGACCAGTCACTTTGGGATGTGCAACAAGATCAACTTAATCTGCAGTGCATATAAAATGTATGCAACAACAAGGTATTTAATAGTAAACAAGGAACATGTGTAAATAAAAGAAGGATGGTGTAGAGCTTGATGCTGAGTAAAAAAACGCAAGTCACTGTACTGAAACTTGAAAGAAAGTTTTAATTGAAGATCTTCTATTTAATAAATAGTCAAACACTAAACAAAAGAAATTAAATTAAAATAGATATTAATTAACAAAATAAATGAATGTAACATTGACACTAACCTTGAGACTGCATCAGCTTCACTGAAATTGGAGAGGGTCGACGCTATGGTCAAGGGAGACTCTGGACGGCTACTGGGACTGACCATTGGCACTGATGATAGAACAGTATGGTTGAATCATGTCACTATTTGGAACTGCATTTTCTAGTGTTTATGCTTAACCATTACCATAACCAGTATCAGAACTAGATCACCATTACCATTGCAACAACTTGATTTGCTTTTGTCAATCTGATAATCAGCTCCTGAAATTCACTTTTTGCTCATTCATATCACTATTTCTATTACAGCTCAATTCACCATTACTATTATAATTACCATCACCATCACTGTCACTATTACCATTACCACTTTCATCATTATCATCATTACCATTACCATTACCATCACTATCACCATTACCATCACCATTATCATTCTCATCATCATGACTATCACCAGTACCATAACTTTTATCCTCACAATCACCATTACCATCACTATCATCATTACCATTACTATCACTATCACCACTACCATTAGCATCACTATCTCCAGTACCGTTATCATTACCATCATCACTATTACCATTACCATAACTTTTACCATCACTATCACCATTACAATCATTATCACCATTACCATCACTATCACCATTACCATTACAATAACTATTACCATCACCATCACTATCACAATTACCATCACCGTCACCACTACCATCACTATCACCATCACCATCATCATTACCATCATTATCACCATTACCCTTACCATAACTATTACCATTACCCATACCATTATCATTTCTATTGTTAATGTTGTCTGTGAACCTACTTGATACACACCTATTTGTCCTGTAATTGGATTTTTTTTGCACATTCACCAATACCATCGCTATCACCATTCAAATTACCATTATCAGAACCAGCAATCACTATCCCATTATCACTCCAATCACCAACACCATTACCAAGATAATTGTTGATCATCATTATTGATAATGTGTTTGAACCTACTTGATATGCTTCTGTCGGTCCTGTAATCGGCTCCTGAAGCTCCCTTTTTGCTCATTTTTTTCCCCTTGATGAGGAACGGATCCTGGAGGAGATCATGGGCTGTAGCTCTCTTCTCTGGGTCAGGCTCAAAACACCTACAAATAAAAAAAAAAATTCGAATTTCATACCATCTATTCTCAAGCAACATACCAAATGAATAAAGGATTCAAATCTTAAGCCATTTTTGCTTGAAACATCAACCAAACGAACAAGGGATACACTTTTTACCATAAATGATCAAGACACTTATCAAAAGAATGAAGGATACAGATTTTCACCCATCTATGCCCAAATAACCTACTAAAAGAATAAAGGATTCAAATCCATTTATGCATGAAACACTAAACATTAGATAGAATAAAGGTTACACTTTTTTAACTGTCTAGGTTAAAAACACCTACCAAAAAGATAAAGGATGTACTTTTTTACCATCTATACTCAAAACATCTACCAACTCCCCCACTCCCCATCCCTCCACCTCCCTCCAAAACAGAGGGCTCAAAAGAATATGAAAAGGGGGAAATTTCAGTGCTCTGGTGAATAAAAAATGAACCCCAAGTTTATGATGAAAAACAGATAACAAGGAATGTGGGTTGTACAACAAAAAAAGTTTTGTTACGATGGATGTTTAAAAGACATTTCTGCCATTGTGTACTGTGTGTTGGATAGACGCAACACAGTCAGGATGGTCACAGACTACAATATCTCAGAAACTTGCTAACAAAACCATCATCAATGGAATGGACCCACTATAACACTACAGACATTCAATCAAGATTCAAAATTTACATTAGCACACAATATAAGATATACAAACACCAAAAGGGCATAGGTTTCACATACAAAGAAAATGAATCAAATGTAGTTGGGTCACTGAAAAAGATACAAACAGACTTGCCTACGATTCATTATAAGCAGTACATGGCACAAAAACTGACCAAATAACATTTAATACAACATACCTGAGGATAAATTCCTTGGCTGCGTTTGACAGGCTTGATGGAATTTCGGGATGATCCTTGTAGAAACCGACTTTGAACATGGCTGCTTGAGGTGAACCAAGCTGTTAAAGGAAAAATAAATAAATGAAATAAAATATTTACAGATTATTATAAAACACAATAAGATTTGATTTTACTCTAATAAAATATATGGTTGATTTTGCTTTTGTTATTTATAATCTCATTCTGACTCATTTCATTTTTTTCATGCATGTATAAAAATATCTCTCTTGTTACAAGAGAGATATTTAATGCATTGGGGATCATACATATGAAATGAAGATTCAATCTTTGGTTCATATATTTTCAGCAGAAAATTAGAATGAGTGCATTTTCATACTGTCAATTACAAAAGAAAAAGTGGGTAATTAAATCATAAGCTCACTTATAAAACCAATGAATCAAAATAAAGGATGACTTTGTTTTGTATTTGTTAGTATTTTGCTTGTTTGATTTTACTTCATTTATTTAAATCATATTCGGCCCTGGTCAGAAAAATAAAACATCTGCTGACTTGAAAATCAGGAAAGAAATATTGTGTGGGTTTTCATTGCAGAGGAAATATTATATTTCATGTTTAGCTAATAGCTATATCATATACAAGCCAATGCCCAAATCAACGAGAGAGTAGGTATGCCCTTGATACAGAAAGTAGTGAGATCTCTCCAAACTGGAAGACTGTTATATCTACTATGAAATGACTGATGTTTGCAACACAATGGACACACAGCATTAAACATCAGTTAATATTATCTAATGATTGTAGAACAGAGAATACACAAACTTGACTTGCTACAATCGACTAAGGCACATTATAGCAGCTATTTAAGGGTCAGTCATTACAATAGCATTTTCTTTACCACATCCTTTATCAATTTCCAGATTTACAGATCAGGTGATGTCAGTTTCCTCTATCATGGTTAAAGGTCATTACCGTTAATAAAGATGTAAATGTGCAAGGACCCATAACATGAAATGCATGTATTGGGGATGTGCGCTTGATTTATGAGTTCCATATAAATGAAACTGTTTCTGCAAAGGCTCCTGAAATTGAAAGGAAGTGAGCTTACCCACTGCATAAAGTCATTCTCAGTAGCAACATTCAAACTCAAACTTTGACTAAAAACCTTTTTTTCCATCACTTTTGATACATTCTCTTTTCTTTCTGTATACTAAATTTGTTTTTTTAAAGCATTTCAGGAGCTCCTAATTACAGATCAGTAGAATATATGCACATAGTTTCTGCGTTTTACAAATCAGAATTGAAATATCAATACCTGCTTACCAAATGGGCATGGTAAAGGAAATATGATTCATTTTCTGTTATCCAACCAGTGGCCCGTAACACAAAGCTTAGCGATAATCGTAAAAAAAAGATTTACGATTGATTGCATTGACTACAATGTACAATGAATCGTGAAAGTCAAGCACACGATAAATTGCTAACCTTTGGCTTACGGGACCCAGGCCCTGTAGCTTAGCAAGAGATTATAGAGTTGATTTGAATGATGCAATGAATTGTACAAATGAGATGAACAATGGTACTGTAACACAAAGGTGAGTCATGAATTGTTTGCTTGGTTTTCACGATTTGATTGTACATTGTAGTCTATACAATCAATCGTAAAAATATATTCTACAATAATTGCTAAACTTTGTGTTACGGGTCCCAGATGATGATTATTCTACTTATTCTTAACAGTACATTATTATATATAATTAAATTTTCACGATGGTTTTATTTTTTGTGTGTCCATTGCTTTACATACATATAAAACCAAAATCATGAAATAATAAAAACTCTTGAAAATGCTGAATGAGTCTGAAATTTTGAAAATATCTGTACGCAAAATAATTGGCTTTTACAGTATATACATGTAGCAGATCTATCAAGTTAATCATTTTATTTTTTTATCTTACCTCAATAAAAGGGGGTTTACCAGTAGCCATCTCAACGATAGTACAACCCAGTGACCAGATGTCCGCCTGCAAAAAGAAATGAATGTAAGTTTAGCATGTTCTGTGATTTTGACGATATTTTGTTCATGAAGAGCAATAAAGTAAATCTAAATAATAAAAAAGTAAAAAAGAAACAAACAATAAATACCACCATCAAAGCCGATTGTCAAATCACCATGACATTCTACAGATTTTTTTGTGTGGACCCTTACATGAACAGCACTTTGGCTAAGGAGAAGGCCATCCAGCACATGTGTGGAGAACAAATTAAAAAGTGAATACATAAATAAAAAAAATCACGGTCAACCCTATCAATTTTAACACCGCTTTCTTCCCACATCACTATGACTACTACTAACATCACTACCACTATCAGGAATGCCACCAATCTAAATATCACAATCATCATCTTCATCATAGTGTTTTCATCACTACAATTAAGGATCTTTCAAAATGATACGAAAGTGGTTGGTAGTACTAGTTAGCTAGTGTGCAGTGTCTAAATAATCCACTGATCCATTCTCTGATTGCCATGACCAAATTCTAGTAAGAAACAGGTAAAATCATTTTCGCACCATGAACAAATCAACAGGAAAATGTCTTTAATATTTTGAAACAAGAAAAATCTATATTTTCCACTTCTCAATTCTCATATTTCTCCTCATACATTGTGCAATCATTTGAAGATTCAAAATCTACTTACTGGAGCACCATGACCTCTAAGACCTTTGTCAATCACTTCCGGTGCCATATACTGAAGGGTTCCTACAAAAAAAAAAGAGATAAGAGAAGAGAAATATAAAACCTAAACGTTGTAGGTTCCATTCCCCGCAGAGTCATATTAAAGACTTTTGAAATAAGACGTTTTGACTTCTAGCCAAATGCTTGGCACTTTAGAATGGAGAAGTTTAATGACAACATATCATCTAATCCAGGGCCAGCTGAAATATCAGGACTGTTGCAACAAATTTTAGAATTATCATGGAAAGTTTGAAGTCAAATATTAACTACATAGGAAACAAAGTTGAACAGCCAATCAGAAACAAGGATTCCAAGGAAATCACCATCGGATTGCAAGGTTACAATACTGGTGACTTTTCTCAAACATGGCTTAGCTAATAAAAGCTGAAGTGGCTATACTCAGTACATAAATGTCACTCTCATAATCACTGTTATAATGTTTTACCCAGGGGGCCGTTCCATAAAACTGTTCTGAAGTTAAGAGCGACTTTCAGAACCACTGGTGAACCTTTCTTACGCGCTATCGAATCGCCAATGAATTGATTCCTTGAAATGCTTGTGAACTCAACTGTAAAAGGCTTGCTTGGCTCAAGCCAAGGTTATAATATCCAAGCCCCTTTAAAGGTATAGATGTTATGGTGAAATGGACCATGAAATATGCTATATGAGAACTGAAAATTATCATATCATTATTATTGAGAAACAAGAAAATATATGTAGATACCTTTGAATGAACTTGCGGCTGGATTCAACCCAGCCAATCTCTTGGACGTTCCAAAGTCTGAGATCTTGACCACTCCGCTGTACGTATTGACCAGTACATTGTCACCTTTGATGTCCCTGTGGACTATCTTTTGATCATGCTGGAAATAGAATGCAGAAGGTTTGGATATTTACTCTGATGACCAACAAAACTCAAACTTTATTTTGAAAGTGAACAATTATCAAAACAAAAATGATACACAACTTGTTACATTGTCCATTGTTAGTAGCCAGTTTAAAAAATACTACATGAAGGTTCCCCCCAAATCCAAATGGTGTCACTTTCCAATAAATCAATTTTACTCAAAAGTTTATCAAAAAGCAATGCAACACTTCTATGAAATAATTTTGCTCAAGACATCTTCAATAAAAAAGTCACAACATTTTGATGAAAGAGGAGCTAGCTTTTTGTGTTATATCTATTATACATTTTAATATTAAAAGTTTAAAAAATATTCATAATCTTATCAGATCATCACCCTATTTGGAAACATGAGACAAGTTTGAATATGAGAATGATTTGTTTTAAGTATGACCTATACAACCTTTGACAATAGGACCCCAAATTAAGATCACATCATACCACCCATATATGTGACAATATTCTACTTTCAACGATGATATATTATCTTGAATCCTAAAATACCTATTGAAATTATACATTATACACATAATGATAATGATAATAGTGAATATTTATATGGCGTACAGGTCTACCTTTCAGAATACAGGGGGTTTGGATATGTAAAATGTACACATGAACATTAATTGAAACAGAATATAAATATAAGCTGAAGTTTTTCTAATATACATACAGCGTGGGAATGATTAGACCACACTGAATAGAAGCTCAGTAGGAATGTGGTCTAATAATTATTTCCCGAAATGTAAATGTAATTCTGATTCTATTTTCTTGTAAAATAGAAGGGAACAATAAAACAATATAATTACCAAATATCTGAGACCTTCCAGAATCTGCTTTGTATAGTAAACTATAGTGTCTTCATGATCTTTCAGAGGACCCCACTTAGATCTCAGCAATGCAGACAGGCTCCCTGTATTTCATACAATAAAAAAAGTTACATAGAAGGCCTTGAGCCACAGGCCTGTATAAGCCTGGTTAAAGTTAGGTCATGGTCTAACTTTGAAAGCTAAAACGTCAAAATTTCATTGACAATTCATGTTTCCTATCTTTACTTGGTCCTTTCCTATATTTAGTTAAAGATGAAGAGAACTATTTCAGTCAATATTCTCAGTCAGTTATGAATGATTTGGGTGTCTAATGAGCTAACATATTGAACCTGTACTGTTAGAGATACATGTCACAACTGGCTATCCATAGTTACACCATAAGTTAAGACCAGAGTCTCAATTAAACCTGATTTCAGGGCACGGGCCACAGAGTTTATACCCCATTGCCTTCAGGTGCCAGATGGTCCCTGTATGTTAAATAGCTTATGGTCATTTCCATAACATAAACAACCATTTTCTTTGTCTGACCCCATTTTTCCCCATTCTTACTTCACGTAACTACCAGTTCAAGCCATGATACATGTAATTTGAGCATTAAAAACTTTCATATGAACTAGAAAAAAGAGAGACATCATTTCAGAAAGGTCACATGTAAAGAATTTCTTCATATTAGCTATTATTCACATATCTTATCTTGATCAATTCTTGACTTTACTTTTTTCTGATGTGATGTAAGCTGAAGATCATAAAAGTACCATTATCATTAGGCTATAAGAAATTGCAAGTTCTTTCTTGAATTCAGATTTTGCTTCTTGCAACAAGCAGTGAAAATAAACTTGCTTTAGCTCTAATTGATACATTAATTGAATATTTGTATTAGAAGTTTGTAATTAAAAAAATTTCTTGCAACACCCCCAGGTCTCTCTTGTACTTACCGCCAGGGACTTGCTCCATGTATATCTTAAATGTGTTCCCTTCAGTACTTGTATCTGAGCCGAGATATTTGACAATGTTTTTATGACTTAGCCTTGAGTGTAGTAAGATCTCCTCATGTAAGGGCTGCACTTCTCTGTAAAGTGACAAAAGAAAGAATATGAAATAAAATAGGTTAAACTTAAAAAGTATTTATCAGGCTGCTGCTTAATACTGCTCAGAGATATTTGAGTTTGTATAAGGTAAAATTATACTTGACTCTGTACCAACTGGGGTCAATCTGACTCCTGCGCACAAAGTCATGATTAACAAAAAACTGCGAGACATTGCGACATGTCACTTGATTTCAAATCTGTGTACATTGTTTGGGACATGGTTGAGGAAAATTGGAGGATGAAAGGACCACATCTCATTTTTTTTACCCCCCCCCCCCTCTCTTTCAGAGACATTTGTCTGAAAATGACCAGTTACAATAAAATTGGGTTAAAATTACTAATATCTGCTTTTTGATTATTAGAATCTACATACATGTACATGACAGAAATCAAGATAAGACACATGCAACAATTTGATAAGGCTTCAGAGCACATGGGTCCTTCATAATACAATAGAACTACATGACATTTGCTCCGGCGACAATTGCTACGATAGAAAATCTGCACGTTAAACCAAACATAAAATCTAGCCTCCAAAACTAAATAAACCCTAACCATTATCTTTACATTATTCTGAACCAAAATTCAATTATAATCCTACACTCAACCCTACGTCCTCTGAGAAAGACTGGAGGAAGTATCGCAGGAACATATGTCGTGTCACCAATAGAAGACCTACTGATGATTTATAATACATTTCTTACCTCACATCAGTAATTGGAATCTCCTTGACCGCTATGGTCACCTGTGTCCTGCAATCTCTGGCCGCATACACCACACCAAACGTTCCTCGGCCCAAAATAACCCTTTCCTTAGAGTCTGTCAATTCATACTCGACCTGGGAAAGAATTACAAAAATGTTGTTATCACTTATCTTTCCGTGAAATTGCGGGTTTGGACTGGCTGTGAGGCACTGGTCCTACCATGATTTTTTAGTGTCTGTAAGTGAACTATTATCAATGTTAAAAACCTTCATGAAATGTCGGCTAACCAGTTGTGTTCTTAGGTGCTAAATCATCTTCTTAATCATTTTGATACCATCAGCTATACTAAATTACAAAATCTGTCCATGTGTATGTCCTCTGCGCTTCATAGTTGGACAACAGATGAACACTTCTGAAGGCACTTGTGTCTAATTACTACCAGAATATCTATATTTACACATATTGTATATAAACATGGAGCTTTTCTTTCTTTCTTTCTACTGAAAAGATTGTCATCTCACCTGTATAGGTTCATCATTCAGGTCAGAGTCCACCTCACCTCCAATGACTGCACTGCTGCCTAGCATATCCATGATCAGATTGTGAAACCTGGAGAAGAGGTTGGCATGTACAATGTAAATGTTTGTACAATAATGGCTTATTATTGCTTGCAACAGTCTGAAACATTTTTCTTTCAAATATATACCAAACGTGACCAAAGCCCTAAGGGATATATACACAAATGATGACAACCAAACATAAACAGCAATGGCAATATCTATAGGTTTATCATCCAAATAGGTATTTCCTCAAGCTGTCAGAGACAAGCAACTTTACAAGCAAATGGAGGTCCTTTCTTGTGGTGCACACCAGATTTTCATTGGTGTCGATTAAGAAAAGGTCACCAGTCATTCACAAAGTCGCTCGTAACTTACAAACACCTTCATGAAACACTCACTTGTGTTGATTCTCTCGGAATCTTGGATATTGCTTGACTCAGCCAAAATTTGATTTAAAAGGGAAGATAACACATGCTCTGCATAGTATACTTAAAATTAAAATTTCTTTAATTTTATAGACATATGTAAGGGTCAACTTATCCAGACTGGACTGTTTAACAAAATATGAGGTAAAGATAATTTGCATTCTTATTTGTAATTTCTGGATCAGCACTTTCTTTGAATCGATTCACTGAATGCACATGAGTTGTGTGCACATATCTCTGGAGCGCATTTCAAGAAACAAGTAGTAATGCTATTTTCACTAGCTATTGCTATAAGCTACCAAAATCCTCGCATCTGATTGGCCCAGAGAGAATTAGTCAATAAAATTGCAGAGAAGAAGATTCATTTAACACTACCCTGTTTCATAATACCTTTGTCTTTGACTGGAGGATGGATAGAAGAGTTGAAAATCATCTGCGTTTTGCTGGACGTACAGGAACAGACAGCGATCATCTCTCTTGTAAGTACTGAAAGAAAATCAAATACATATGTTTTTTATACCAAATTATAACAAAAAGACATTTCTAAAACAAGTGGAGCGCCTCTGGCAGTCTCGCCTGCATTACGCGATTCAATATAGCATATTATTTTTGCATTTCAGGGCCACATTTTAAAGCACTTGCCATAAAAAATGCACACAAAATTTCTTTGGATAAAGAAGACATAATCCAAGCAAATGAATGATTTCAGTTGGTTCATCAAAAAAAAAATGTTCCTTTCAATATCTTAGAATAGAGTGATGAAAGAAATCAATGGTTATTTCCATGGCATAGAATTAACAAATCAGATGCCCAAGAAAAAAAAAAATCACAAATAAATACTAAGTTTTAAACAGGTAACAACTTCCTACTAAAACCAAGTGGACCATGTACAAACCCTATGGCCCATATTCTAAACTTGGGTTTCAATTAAACCCGGATTTAAAGTTGTGTTTTAACTATGGAGAGCCAATTGGGGCACAAATCCCTAACAGTACACATCCAATCTATTAACTCATATGACACCCAAATTTTCTGGGATTGATAACTGGAGTATTTTGAAGTTTTTGGGTTTTTGAAAGCAAAAGGAAACAAAATAGTCAACATAAGAAATGTACAATATAAACAGAATTATTGAATTTTTGGCTCCCCATAATTTTAGCACAGAGTTAAACCGTGGTTTAAGTTAAACCTGACCTCAGTGTACAGGCCAATAAAAAGAACAGAATTGGGTAGCCAATAGGTCACAACTTTTGTTGTACACATAGGCCCGTATTCTGAAGTCAAGTTTAATTCAAACTCTGGTTTTAAGTTGTGGTTTAACTATGGAAAGCCAGTTGTTACATAAATCTATAACAATAGAGGTTCAATGTATCAGCTCATTTGACTCCCAAACATTATTAACTGCCTGGGAAGGATAAGTATGACAACTGTCTTCAGCATTAAAGAATTAGTAAAGAGCACAGTAAACATGTGAAGCATTCAATGTAAACAAAATTTTGAAACGTTTGGCTTCCCATAATTTTAGCACAGAGTTAGACCATGGTTTAAGTTTTAACCTGACTTCAGAATACGGGCCACATACTAGTAGAATTTTAAAATATCTACGTGGGGTTCACCATGGTACCTTAATTACACCAATTTTATAATGATCTAATGAAGAGAATGAGGAAGAAGAGACTACAAACCATAACGGTGATAATACTATTTTTCTGGATAAAACCTTCACCTTTAAAATCAAGATTATCAGTACCTTTTTGACTCACATCTTCAAATCAGCGAGAAAAGTACAAGAAGATGAAATGACAAGTTAAAAGCTAAAAGTTAAAATAGTTTCAATACTACACACCATTGCTTATATCCTATCACAGATTACATAAACTGACTGTGACTGGACTTCAGAAAATACGTCACTAACATTGTCAAGAATGTATTATATTTTTTTATAATTAAAAATCATTTTACTGAGTTTCAAAATAAAGAAGAGTGTTGGCATCAAAATCATGATTTTCTACAAAATCTTTAAGAAGGAATAATTTCCAAACTGGCTTCAAGTCAGAGCTAATCGTAAAACTGTTCTTATATTAATATAATAATGATGGAGATGTTTTCACAGGTAAGATACTTAATTTTTATTTCATTCTTCATATGAAAATCCCTTTCAACATCTCAACTCTCAAATTTTAAGCAAAGCTAGGAAATATAGAGTTTTACAGTGGTGTGCTGTGATATCTGTGACATGTAAGAAGTCTTGAACTGACAAGTAACACACTTCCATGATCATATGTGAATATATTCTCAAATAACTTAACTTATAAGACCCATACAGGGTATTGATATATATCCCCTAAGACTCTGAACTTACTCAATTCATTTGATATGATAGCGATGAATAAGAACTACAATAGATGAATCAAAGTGATTAAAGCAATATCAATTAGAGACTTACCTGACACCTTTTATAGAAGATAAATTAAACAGCCACTCACTGATCTCCTGCACACAAATAAAAAGACAAAAATATTAATATGAATGCAATAATCATAAACACAGGACCTAATGGCAGATAAGCCATAATAATTCAATAAAGTCTTCTACTTCCACTTCTTCTATTGTGAGTATAGCTGGTATATATGTCACAAAATCTAAATCACTGAATGTCATATTTTCATCCCTAAAAAAAAAAAATGCTAACATACACAAATCCATAAGCAAAGGACTCAAAATTACAGCATGATCGATTGAAAACCGTCTACTGTACCACGATACCATGATTAACGCTTTCTAAAAATAATTTCTTCTGAGAGGTGTTATATAATTGAGAAAATAAAGCAAAATAAGAATAGATAATCTATTTCAAATGTCAAAAAGATATTTCGAATTATTTGGCACATGAAATTTCATTATTTCTGGATTAACCCATGGATTATTGAATTCTGTGATTCTCATAGGTACTTTACAAAGCCATCTGGTGGGTGTTTCATAAAGCTGTTCGTAAGTTAAGAGCAACTTTAAGAATGAGTGGTGATCCTTTATTGTGGTAAATGATATATACATTGGCGATGGTTAAGCGTGGAAGAAAGGTTCACCAGTCGTTCTTGAAGTCGCTCTTTTCTTACAAACAGCTTTATGAAACGGCCCCCTGGTTCCATTAGGCAATGGATTAAAACATACACAAAATGTCAGAGCAAAATATGTCCGTAAAAATTCAAATGAATTCAAAGATGTACAACTTACCCTGCAATTTTTCTCCATGCCGACATGCCAGAGTCGAATGGAATTCTCCTGCGTCTCGTCCCCTTCACTGATAGTAATGTAACTAGGTTTGTAGATCTTACTTGGTTCTAAGACCAGGACCTGGTTAGAAACCAAATATATTCATTATTATGCATATAGCAAAGTCTTGGAATGGACTTCTACTTGATTTTGTTGCAATTGGATCTTAGTGCATTTGTATTGTATATAGTGTGCGCTGGGCTTTAGTCCCAAATGCATGATTTGGATTGGATGAATATCATGTTGCATCAGTGACTGCGATAGAATGGGTTGGTTGTGCATGATATCGATCCGAATCAGCTCTTGTATAACTCCCTTTTTCTACATGGCTGTACTGTAGTAATTTACGAGATGGCGGGTCTTTCCTCCTTTGCTGTAGTGACAAGTGGTCTATATCTTTTTTCTGTCTGCCTTTTGTTTTAATCACTGTTTAGAATTATATTTGCTGTGCTTTTTTTTTCTTTCTTTCTTTTTTCTTATTACCTTGTACATTATATTCTTATTTTGAATCATTCCAATCTTGTAAATATGTAATTATGTTGATTTATTTTAATAAAACATACAAAAAAAATGTTGCATTTTATTTGAGAATTGATTGCAGAAAGAAGTAATTCAAAACCATAAGTAATCAACCAAAAGTAATTCAAACAGAAATGATTTTAAAAAAGCAAAATACAATTCAACACCTGATTTGGCTCAAATTATTGATTCATAATTATCAAGATGTATTTTCATATGGTTCTTATGTATTTATAGACAGAAACATTCTGAAAACATACTGTGATATCTCAAGAAGCATTTTTGCTTTAACAGACAAATAAATGACACAGATATTCCTTTGTACTTAATTCAAGCATTGAATAGAATACTGGCCCTGAATTTCAAACTTGACTAAAACTTGATGTAATTCTTCTGCTACATGGTAAAAAAATATTAATTCTAATGGCCTGATAGTTTGCAAGAACAAATAAATATTTATAATGTTATGTACTATGGCTGCTTTATTAAAAGCAAGTGTTGGCTCTCCTGGAGACTTGAATTTATATTCATACCTAGGCAACAAAGAAAAAGAACAAATCTTACAGGAAAGCGAAGTTCTGTTGTCGACTCTTTGGTAGCTTCTACAAAGAAATCAAGCCAAAAGTTGAAGAGTTGTTGATCAATGGTTGGTTCTTCATCAGAAGTAGGTCTTACCCGACATATCATCTGGATGTTACCTAGTGTAGACTTCAGATACCTGTTTAATACCAAGTATATGAAAATTCTGTTCATGTTGAAGCTGCTCAAATTATCGACTAATTTTAATAACAGGTGTATCACATTTAATTTCAAACATGACACAAGACATTTCCATTGAAGATCTTAAGACAATGAATGTACAATTAAACTCCTCACATGTTAAAACGTCAAGATGTGTCAAGTAAAAGTTAAATCAAATATAAATGTATTTCAGCATGTCAGAAAAAAAAATTATTTTGAAACAGAGGTGGGTTGCAAATAGCAAACTTTAAAATATAAGGGGTGCATATGACAATTTTCTTAGCTTTTGCTTTGTCAATATATACCTTCAATGGGTAATTCTCAACTTATAGAGGGAGTGTACGCCCCTTACGACCCTGCTTGGATCCTTCAACATTATACCAAGTGACATAGAACTTGAGGGTGTTCAGAAAATGTTGACCTTTGAACCTTGACTTAGAGATAGGACCTACCAGATGGGTGGTTTGAGTTTGAACATGCATTCTGCTGCTTGGGAAGCCTTGGAGAAGTCACCAGCCAGAACGCTGATCTCAAAGAAGGTTGCTACATCCCAATAGTCTTCAAGTGATACCAGACTGCCCTTCTTTCCCAGTAGGTTGTTCAGTGTCATACCTGCAGAAACCATAACCATGGCAGGAATGAAATATACAATATCACATGTACGGTTTATTATCTTTATAAGGTGTTCCTGAGGTGTATGAATATACAGATATTGGCTACCTAGAAATTTAATATAACTTTTCATTCCAATGACTGACATCATCTTGGTGAATGAAATGCTGCTGTTTACAATACAACGCAGTTATATTCCCTGAGGGGATGTCAAATCTGTTTCTGGTAACTCCCGTAGGAACTCGGCAGGACAGCATTTTGCTGGTAAACACCAAGCTGGTATATAACCAGTTACCTATGAAACGTTTTACGTCTAGGTTTATCAGTCATGGTGGCTGACGTTATAGACGACAGATATCACTCTCGGGCCTTTTTATCAAAGTGGAGACAATGGCAGAGTTGGGGTTCAAACTCACAACCTTGCGATTATGAGTCCAATGCTCTAACCACTGGACCACACGACCCCTAGAACATTTACCGGTAAATAGGATCCTTGCAACTTTGATCCAATGATGCATATTGACCTATCACTGATTCAAATCTATATGACCTATGTCATATAAATGCATACTTTGGTATGCTGTGCGGTATCAGAGTGTATTGTACGATGTGCCGAAATCTGATGTACTCATCTTCAATACATAATGATCATTAAAGACAATGATAATCATATTGAATGGTGTATCTTCATGAGATACCAGAAACATTCAATTCGTTAGTGCCAATATTACACTCATCTACAATTCATGCTATATTGGCCCTAACTCATGCAATGATTCTGTTATCCATTCTGAGCCATTCAATGTAATCTAACTATTACCACTTCAAAGGGGATAGCTAGAAAATATGGCCAAGAGTAATTTTCTTTGTTATTCTATTTATTCATCTTTTTATGGCACATTGGGGGTGAGAATGAGAAGAGATTGGTTGCTTTGTTTTAAAGACAATAAAGGAACAAGACTTTTGGACAACATACCTATTTTCTGAAGCTCTGGGCATTTAGTGAACTCTTTCCCGGACAGCACAAGAAGCGTTGCAAGATTGATGCCTGCATACTCATTAGGCTGTACCTCAAATCCCTTTCTGTACCTGTAAATACACAATTTCTTTCAAAATCAACCAATCCTTTCAAAGGAGTTTATGCTTCATATGT
This sequence comes from Lytechinus variegatus, assembly GCF_018143015.1. Lineage (NCBI taxonomy): Eukaryota > Metazoa > Echinodermata > Echinoidea > Temnopleuroida > Toxopneustidae > Lytechinus > Lytechinus variegatus. The sequence continues at coordinate 18,185,166 of NC_054743.1, read as the reverse complement.
GACTTTCTGCTTTTCTAATCAGTGTTCGCTTAGTTATTCCCACATCCTCAATTCCCAAATCTACAAAGGCATGGGGGTAGACAGGCTTTTGGACACACTGACGCAGTTCTCTGGAAGGATCTCCCTCTGGTTATCCTAGAATGCACTTCTGTTAACACATTTAAATGTTATTTGAAGACATGCCTCCTTTTGTAATATATTAATGTATATATATATGTAAATACCTTTTTTCTCTATCTTTATTAATTAATAAATTTATTTCTAAAAATATCTTTACAAGACAACATGTTCAGATTAAATGTTTTTCAGCATGGTCCTCTCTCTCTCTCTTTGTCCCTTTTCTTTCTTTCATTTTGCCTTACGCATTCTCCAGAGTGGATTTGGCGTATCATAAATCATATTATCAACAAAGCAACAACAACATTCATTGTCCCCTAGAAAGTTTTACAATATGAATACCTACCAATGTATAGCATGATCTCTGCTCTCTGTATCAATGTAATTGGATTCTGTGTAGATGTCTTTGTAGATCCGACCACAGAGGCAGAACATATCAGGTACCTGATTCTCTTCACTCTTTAATGCCTGAAAATAAACATAAGAGTATCAACAGGATTAACACGTTTTATGAATGGCTGCTGACTGCTCTTGACAAAAAAGAAAATTCTCAGGGGCTAACATTTGCAGGAGCACTGTGCATTGGGAAAAAAATGTTTGGTGTAAACACAAACCATTCAAATTAAATGGAAGTGCCTAATGGTATTTATAATCGGTTGAAAGTTAAGTTGACTCTGATTTTTTTTCCTATTCAGATGGGAGTCTTTGAAACTAACATTGTGAGATGTTAATTGATTGATGCCATGGTGCTCAGGAGTACCATGATGAAATTATCGAACAAGCATCATTCACAAACAATGTATTAAAAATCACGAGCACATCATCAATATTTGTCATCCAACAAGATGTCAGATCGGACTATTTTTGTCAGTATTGATTGGCTGAGAGGCAAAGTGTCTGTTACCATGGCAAATGTTGAATAACAATTAACTTTGTCTGATAAATCATTTGACAAGTCCTTTCATCCGATGATCAAACTTCACATTGAGTATGTGTTTAAATTAGCTGCTTGAAACTTGACCAAAACTCCTATTTGAATGAATTTCTAATCAAAGTACCTTTTCTATGACAGCAACTGCCTTTTCTCTGTCACCGGACTTTTTCCGTCTGTGGAGAAATAAACACACACCAGGGCTCCGTAACACGAAGGTTTGCAATCAATCGCTAAATACCAGTGACCAATCAAGATCATCGTTGCATGCGTACTTTGTTTAAAATACTGACCGAGAACCAATCAGTGCGGTTCTTTCATGTTTGCTATTCATTGAAAACCTTTGTGTTACGGAGCCCAGATCAAACTTATAATTAAATGGTTTGAAATTATCCAATGCGAACTGCGATAGATAAATACTATGAAATATAATTAAAAAAATTAAAGTATGGACAAAATCTGTAAAAAGAACAGAATCAAACGAGAATTATAAGTTGTTGACCTGTTAAAGAAATCTTACATAAAATGCAATGTTTAAAAAGATTATTACGAAGCACAATGCACAATATTTTTTAAATAAGTATGTACCACAAATGAAAAACAGAACACATATAATACCCATGGAGCACTGTAAAATTACATGAGGCAGACAGCAATATGACCCACAAATTAAAAAAAGGTAAAACTATCCTTCTTCCCCTCAAAAGTTACAAAAGAGCAGCTAAAAACACCTTGACCCTCAAAATAAAGTTCAATTTGAACAGATGTAGGCAAATTTATCTCAGTGCAGAAACTCAGGGGGGCATTTCTTCACCAATTAGTTTTTGACAAGCTGTCTATCTGACAACTATGTGTACCCTCCCTACATGTATGTCATCAGCTGAAAACTTGTCTTTGTGTTAATAGATTGGCCAAGAAACATTGGTGTATCATTGTTACTATAGTTTCTGTCACAAAATGACATCTTGCCAGTGCTGACACTCTTTACAAGCCAACCAATGCCAAGATTTATTATCACAAATGACAGATAAAATGCTGACATTTGGAATCCTTACCTGTTCAGGGCAAATGCATAGAGATGTACAATGGCGGGCTTGTCAGTCACATGATCATTCTTCAGCTGCTTAATCGCTTCAACGAGAGACACCATGGAATTATAATCCTGAAATAAAAGATTTCAAAATTATTCATGATTTTATAAGAAAAAAAAACAGAAACCAAACCTACATTTACATGTATCTTATTAAGTACAATTTCAATGAGCTAAAATGCACACAAAAAATAAGATAAAACTATTTTTCAGCGGGGGGGGGGGGCTAAGAAGCATACTAAATAGTACAAACCTGGATTTCTCTGTAGGAGAGGAGAAATTGATGAACGATATCTCCACTCAATAACAGCTGCTCATCCATCCTGGCTTTCAGATTACCAAGTTCCTTAAATACAATACAAAAGACAGATAGTATGTGAATCCAAAAATTTTTTAGAAATACAATATTCTAGATGAATTCAATTTGTGATAAAAATGGCAGTTTATAGAGATTTTTTAACCACGTCAGGGTGGGAAAAGACAACCATCCTATCTCATAGGTTGCTATACAAAATTTGAAAATCAAGGGAGGGAGGCACGTCTTATGTATTCCCCCAACTCAAAGACTACAGTTACATGTACAATCAAGAGATGAATTCAAACAGATGAATTCAAACAGAATGTACATCACCCAAGTGTTTCGTTGTTTATTAATTAATTTCACTTGAAGCATGTGAATTTATCTGTGTTGGCAATGTCAGTGCAAACTTTCAGCACACATCCATTATTTCATTATGTTTGTCCTGTTTAAGCTATGTCAGCCTTATTTGATTTTGATATATAATAGGAAATCAATTTATTTGATTTCTTTACACATTGTTGCTCACTATTGTAGTTGGAATTTTTAAGAAAAGATATGAAAGTCAAAGAAATTGTTACAAAAATAGAAATAATTCTTTGTGATGAGAGGGTATGTTCCATTATATGCCCTACAGGGCAGATATAATATCAATTATAATGAAAACCATTCTTCAGCATACCTTAGCAAGCATGTCTCCCTTCAGTTTCATCCTTGCTTTGCGAATGTCATTCAACAAGACTTCTCTCGCATTACTCCTGATAAAGAGAAATCATGAACTAAAGGTTATTGCACAATACAAAAGTCTGACAGATGGTATATTACATGCTAGATTAAAGTAGGTAGGTCCTACGTGTAGGTTAAAATCTTAATGATAATGGCCAATCAAGATCAATGTTCCACAGAGCCTATTGTTAACATACCCACTATCCTCCAATCAGAATTGTTGTTTGAAAAATATTTGTAAACCTTGGTGTTAGGGGACTACATGATCTATGTCCAAGACTTCCTGACAAATTTTTTCGTAATCAATGCATCCACAGATACTTTCAATATCACAACATCAGATCACATCAAACATCAACACAATCCAACCAAATGGGTATAAAACTACAGAGAGCATAGTGTCATTCTGTACATGAAACCAGGGTGCTACATAAGCACTTGCCCGATTGCCCAGGGCAAGTAAAAGTTAGAGTTGGGCAAGTGTTTTGAAGCAAAGACCTCACACAAACACAATGTATATAATTATTTTGTAATTGTATGTACCTTTAGATGACATACGTACAATTTTGCACACTTTTCTACTTTACTGTACTTGTTACATTATACATAAATAAATATTACCTCATTATCACAATGTTATTTCAATATTACCATCAGCAGCAGCTACAGCACTATCATCATCATTAGCATCACCACCATTACCATCATTTTTATTCTCATCATCATTTTTATCATCACCATCTGCACCATCATCACCATCACCATCATCACCATCATCACCATCATCATCATCACCATCGACATCATCACCATCATCATCATCATCATCATCATCACCATCGACATCATCACCATCATCATCATCATCATCATCACCATCACCATCATCATCATCATCATCACCAGCACCACCATCACCACCTCCACCATCATCAACATCATCAGCATAATTATCACCAGCATCACAACCACAAAAACCATCATCATAAACAATATCATCATTACCATCACCAGCAGAAGCATCATCATCACCTTTAGCACTATAATCCCAGCCCTAAGCCATAACAGTAAGAACAATTCTCAAGGTTAAACTCCCATCTCATTATTTGATCCCAAATTAAACCTTGAAGATATCCTTGAATCCTCAAAACAGCTTATCCAAGCTTTTTTTTTTAATGGTAGTTGTTGTGACAGTAGTGTGAATCATACTTAGTGAAAGAATTTTATTTCTATTTACAATCAAATATAATTGGTACACACTATGGTACATATACTTACCTATTGCTAATGTGGACCTCCTCGATGGCTTCCCGAAGACGATCGGTGAGGAGGGGGCAGAGAGTCGGATCTTCATCAGGATTTTGTCCCACCTTGAAGACACACGCCATGTCACAAACGTAACATTCATTCTTGGAGTCCAGTTTGTAAGGGATGAACATGTACCCTGACCCATGGCAGGATTGCTGAAAGAGCCGAAGAGGAAGGACAGGCAAATGAAAGATTGGTACCAAATCATGCCTTTTAAAACATTAAAGTCATATCTCTGATCAAGTTATGTGCATTTTCAATTCAATGAAAGAAGCATTGCAAGGGATACACTATGATATTCCAATGTACAGAAATGCAATTTTGAATCAACAGAAAGATACCCTGAAAATCATTTAAAATGAGAAAATTTGACGATACAAAAAAATGTATTCTAATCCCTCAGGGAGTCATTGCAATGAATTCTCTATAATATTTAGTAATGTAATATCAGCTGAATTCCTTTTCAACTGTACCATCTACAAGAAGATTATCCTTTATAATCTGCATCTATCAATCAATTTACAGTGCATTCTCCACTATGGGGGTGGGGGAAGGGAACACACCACAATATTTAAAACCTATTTTCCTTGAAAACTAACAAATATAAAGATTTTTGTTTGTGATCTAACAAATCATTTCATGTGCATTCCCAACTCCCTATGGATTTGTTGCATAGAATACACCCCATTTTCCCACCAAGATTCTATCAAACTTACCATGAGAGAAGATGTCCCTTCAGGGTCTACCGAATCATTGTACAGAACCACATTCTTTTCCTTCCCAAAGCTCTCTCGGACACCCATGTGGTAGAAAAGCGTCCGTTGCTGCACGACAACCGAGACGTCCACGACCACCATGTCAGCGGCGTAAAACCGATCAAGAACCTTGGTCTCGCCAAAGTCCAGCCTCTCAAAGTTGACCTTGATGAGGGTGACATTGTTGACCAGTCGGCAGGCGTTGTTCAGAGCGTCTTCGGCAGCTTTGGTGGCGTGGGTCGTAGCGCTGAAAACGCACGCAATCCGAAGCTGGCTGGTCCCAAGTGTAGACATACTACGGTCTTGCTTTGTCCTGAAGTATAGAAATCAAACATTTGCAACTTAATAAATTGATGTTGTACAATCACACATTAATAAAGCACACTAAACTTTTTTAGCTCATTTTATCACAATCATGATAACTACCATGGAAGCAGGGATCAGCATCTAATTAAAATTATAGTTTGCAATGTAATGGCAAAGAACGTCAAACTTTGCATAATAACAAATATTCACAAAGCAGGTTATTTTCAACTTTCTTTAACATAATGTGAGTATACATCAGCAGAGCTATACTGAACAATACAAACAACATATATCAATATATGACAACACATTTCATAAACGTTGATTTAATATGGGAAAGTAATATTGTAATTGTTTGAATTCATAAACTTCACAAAGTTGACATTGTACACTTTGTGAATTATTCTGTACCATATATTAATCTGGATCATCATTAGAATGACATGAATAGGCCATGAACATTTACCTCGACATTATGATCCAAGCATTATTTACCTAATAACCCTTTGTGCGCTGATGTTGCAATCTTGCACAATCGTACAATTAAATTTAATAATCATGATAATTAGTTTTCTCCGCTACCTTCCAATTAGTTAAGCTAATAAAATGTAATAGTTCTTGGATAACATAATATTAATAAGTATCAATGGTGCAATATAGAAATCTTGAATTAAAGAAAATTACATGGAAACAATTGTCATTATTATACCCAAAATTTGATTCAGCTTACAAAAAGTTATGAGGAAGATTTGCATTATTGCATGTCCTGTGTCATTATATACTGCTGCAGAAATCATTAATCCCTTCCAGGGGAATGTTTCATAAATCTCGATCAAAGTGACAGTGACACATGTATCTGTTACAAGCTCCTGATAAGTTTATATATTGTAGCTGACTGGAATCTATTATATGAGAACATGCATAATGAAAAGCTCCACCTAGGAAGTCAGCATTTATACCCCCTAACAGGAAATCAATGGCACCTACCCCCATCTTGGGTGATAATTATTTTGATGGTGACAAATTTGATCAACAGACACAACCTGGAGGAAATTTTCAAGTGATAACTTCTACCCAAGTATTCCAATACTAACCTCGTACTAGTGTGAGTGACTTGTACCTTGTATCAGAATGAGATTACACATGAACTTCTTCAATTAAAAAATATATTGTTGATATTGCAAATTTGCCAAAATTCACAACAAATTGGAGTAAATAATGATTTTTCAAACAAAAACAGAAGCCTGTCATCTTAAACTGCACAGATTTAAAACACAAATTGACCCTAACACAAACATGCACTCTTAAAAACATCCAACTAATCCTACACACCGTTCTCACTATCTTCCTGAAACTAGTTTAGTGGAAACTAGTTTAACATGTAGTAAGAACGGTCGAAGCGATCTTCCAAACCAGTTCAGAAAACCACCTAGCGATGTAGTTTTCAAGATCGCCTTCCCTTGTTAAACAGGTTTTAGCATGAGGACACAACCGTTCTTCAGGAAGCGATCTTAATAAAACTCTTTGACAGACTGAGACTGACCACATTTGTGTGATTAACATTCTAGTATAGTATTAAAAAACGAAGAATGAAAAGAAGACATTATCTTAGTCTTAGCTTAACAAGACATGACATGATTGAATTCAGATAAACTAAGTAAAGACTAAAACAAGGGGCTTTTATGGTAAACTGTACAACTATTTTTTGGACCATTGGCATTGCTCCAAAAAAAATCATTTTCAAAATACATTGTAAGTTAAAGGGGAAGTTCACCCTGACAAAAACCTTATAGTAAAAATAGCAGAAAAAATAATGAAAAATATTGCCGAAGGTTTGAGAAAAATTCATCAAATAATTAAAGTTATTAGAATTTCAATTATTTGATTTGTGACGTCATATGCGAGCAGCATTCCTACATAGCGAATGGTAAAAAATCAATAAAATGTCATTTTCTCAGAAAATTGAAAATGGTTTTCACTGTACCTTTTGTATATCAATAGACAAATTATTTCACACCCGATCATGAATAGAAAAAAAAATTAAGTCATCAGGAACCATGCAAAATTTGAAATTCATGCATTTTATAAACACATGGGGCAGCTGCTCATTTATGACGTCACAAATCCAAAACTTTGAACTCTAATAACTTTCTTACTCTTTAACAGATTTTCCTCAATCCTTCACCAATATTTTTTACTATTTTCTCTGCTATTTTTGCAACAAAGTTTTCTTCAGGGTGAACTTCCCCTTTAACCAACTGGCAGCAAAAAAATAAAATAAACTTAAGACTAAGACCATGAACTTTTATGGCAGATTGTACAACTATTTGGGACCATTGCCAAATGAAATCATATTCATATTTGTAATCAATTGGCACCAAACCCTGCGAACAATTGCAAAACTTAAGCTCTGAAACGAGACAACCCCAAAAGTGAAATACACCAACATATTTTTCAGTACTTGGGACTGATCTCAATAATTTTCTCTGAAATTCCAAAACACATCGTTACATTCCTGGTTATCACACATTGATCATACCAAATTTCCAGATAGCAGAAGATCAGAAGCACCATACAAATAAAATGTATCACTTACAATTGCTTATGTTCATCTTTTTGCGCAGGCATCTTGAAAACATGACGAATGAGCCTTTAGTTGATCCTCAATACGTACATGCGCCGTCTAAATGTGTGAAACCAATGGTGGGTGGGGCTAGCAAATGACGCCACAAAACAAACAGTCAGTAGCTAGCGCTTCGTGCTATGGGGGGGGGGGGGGGGGGCTCCAAATAAGGTTGCATGGTATTTAATCCCAATTAAACTGATAACTACATTAAATTGTGAGATTTTTGTTTACTCATTTCTTTCCTGTAAATTTCGAGAGCAGTTAACGGAGAGCTTTATAAACTGTTCTCCAGAACAGCAACGAGAGAGAGAAACTTGAGGGAAAGCAAAGTTAAAGTTATTAATAATAGAGGCCTACATGTATATGAAGCCACAATGGAAAGGGTATTTGTAAATATTGTCCGCATATTCAACTCATCTATTCTTATTGAGTTTTATGAAAATGTTCAATACATTAACAGTGACGAATCATGAATAGAGAAAATAAAAGGGTAGTTCAGATTACCCTGACAATAGTTTGTCGTAAAAAGGGAAAAAATAATAATTTGGTGAAAGTTTGAGAGAAATCCTTAAAAGTTAAGGAAGTTATTACAACTTATTTTTTTTATTTGTGACGTCATATACGAGCAAATTCTTCCCGATTTGTTATGTAATATAAAATGCATAAATTTCACATTTTTAATTGTTCGTGATGACCCATTGTTTTATTTCTTTGAAGAGCGGGTGTGAAATATCTTTTCTATATACACTGAAGGTAAAATCAGAAACATTTTCGATTTTCTGTGAAAATGATATGTTATTTATTTTTTTACAATAGTGTAGCAATAAAAGCGGTTCTCATATAACGTCACAAATAAAAAAAAATCTACTAACTTTTTGTTCTTGTATGAATTTCCCTCAAACCTTCAGCAATATTTTCCCTTTTTTTGCTATTTCTTGTAAATTTTGTATCAGGGTTAACTTCCGCTTTAACAGGGTTGCTCGTATATAGCCCCTCCCGTTTCAAAACTTGTCATAATAAATAATCAGCAACAGTTTGAACTTTGAAACAACTGAAAGCACTCAATTTGAGTGGCTTATAGTAAACTTGTTTTAGATATTGTGCATTTGTTATTAGAAAAAGTCATTATATGAAAAAAGCAATGAATTGGCCTATAAATCAAAGGAGGGTGTATAATCCCGTGAAGCAGTTGGGTAATGAGCGAAAGAAAAAAAGGGGGTGGCAGAAATGGGGTATGGGGCAATGGGCTATTTATATAAAGCTGCGAGCGAGCAAAATATTTCATTTTTTATTAAAAAAATGATTTTTTAATAGACTAATAGACTGATATAACATTTATATAAATATATACATGATATAATAGACTGATATAATATTTATCATGTTTACACAAAAGTTATTACATTTTACCATTTTGTTTTCTTTCTTCCCTTTTTTTTCTTCATCGTGAAAGATTTTTGGGGGACTATGCCCCAAGCACCTCCCTCATTATGTAACCCAGTGCCATAAAGGGATTGAACCCCAAACGTCCCTAGATCACTAAATCAGTTGTCAATCTAATTTTTCTAGTTCTTGGAGGAAAAAATGAATAAACCTAATTTCATATAATAAAATACAGAAGAACACGTGGGGATGTGACATCATCAGCCCACCTAATGAATATTCATGACGACTGTTTTCACAAAATATTGCTAGACTTTAAAATTCAATAACTGTTATTTGTTATCCGATTTTGATGAAATTTTCAGCATTTTACTTAGGCAATTCTACTTAGGTTATAAATACTTTCAGCCCAGACCATCCCTTTAATATTTAAAGGATAAGATAGAGAGGTAAAGTGGTCGCCCTCATTCCATTCTAGCCCCATCTTTAGCGGGGAGTTGAGCATTTTACCATGGTCTTTTAAAAAAAGTGATTAAGGATGAAAGAAATTAGTCTGATGGGTGAACACCATACCGAAAACGAGTACCATCTTATACCTCCTGGCTCATCGGAGGTGCGTTTTAGGTTTCATTTTTTCAGGGGAGTGTCGAATTATCCCCTCCTCTCCCTCTCTTCCCCCCCCCCTCCCCCTCCTCTTCCTCTCTCTGTCTCACACCTCAGTAGCCTTCCCATGATCCCGGGGAGCGTTTCATAAAGAAACTCGTCGAACGATTTATCCGACAAGTCCCGATTTAACCGACAGTTACCATAAAATTGCTTCTCAGCCAATCAAAATCAAGGAAAGTGGTCAGATCTGACAACTTGTGGGACAAAAATATTGTACTTCCCTTGGTGTCTTCCCTTCTTCACCCTCCCTCTCTCTGATCTGTCCATCGATCCCTCTATTCCCCCTATAGCCCCCCCCCCTCTCTCTCTCTCTTTTGTTGAAACCTCCCCTGTCTCTCCGAAGTGTCGCGGAACAGGGGAAAGCTTGAAATAGCAGTTCCCATTTTCTCAGTATACGTGTAACGAAATTACTATCTACATGTGCTTTTACTTGTTCATACCCCCTTCCAGCTTAATAAAAAAAATCCGACTCTGATGGGGAGCGTTTCATGAAAGGATTTGTCGGACGAAGTCCCATTTCATCCGACAGTTACCATAGTAACATTGCTTCTCAGCCAATCAAAATCAAGGAAAGTTGTCAGATCTGACAACTTGTCGGACGAAAATGTTGATGAAACACACCCTGCATGCACTCCTATCCCCTCCCCATATCTCCCCATCTCTCTCTCTCTCCGCATTATTATGAAAGGCACCATAAGTGAAAAAAAAATAGCTCAAAACATTTTTGCCTTTATTTTTCTTGCACATAATTATATCAGCATGTATATACAAAACTTAATTAAAACGAAAACCATGATAATGATACATTCCAGTCAAGTACTAAATCATGTAAATTCAGAAGAATTAAAAAAAAATCGCGTCCATGAATGACTCTGGTCCCAGCTTCGGTATTTCAAAATCACTTAAAAAAAACATAACGGTTTTAAAAGAAAGAAATAGCAAACACATATCATTTTCGTTTTGGCGTGAACTCGACTTAACACCTCTTTGATTTACTTAATTTAAAACAATACAGAATTATCTAGCACAATGATAAAAACAAAACATGCAGCGATTACTATAATAAGATACAAATCCCACACCCTATGCGTTGCACTGCAAAAAATATTGGGCAAAGCTTTTACTACCACGAGTGTAATTATGTGTCCAACCAATTTTGGGCAGTATTTTACCCAGTGCGGGAAGCATATTGTCCAGTAAAGTTGAAAAATAAGGACCAATTATTTTAGAATAGGCAACATATTCATCAAACTGGATAAATAGAAATGCCAAAAAGAAATGCCCAATGTTTGTTGGACACAAAAAATTACCCTCATGGAGCACTTTTACCCAAGAGTGTGGGAATTAAAGAGCAATACTTATCGTATCGCCCATGTTGAATAATGTAGTTGAACAATTTACGACCATTCCCACGTCATATTTCCGGAATAAATACCTATTATCTTAAATAGTGTTATAGATTTTAATCTTCAGTTAGTGTTTGGCTATTTTTGCGATGGATAATGTCAAACCAGCGTCAAAATCCAACTTTCACTTTTTATCCAAAGAAAGTTCTCGAAAATTAATATAGTGAGTTCAATTCAATTCAATTCCATTTATTCACCATACACAAATATTCAAATACAATACAAGATAACATAAAAATGCATACATGAAAATAGTTTGATAAATTTTTAATCCTCAGTTATAATGTTTGGCTATTTTTTGCGATGGGTAATGTCAAACCAGAGCGTCAAAATTGATAGGAAACGGAAACGGGGATTTCAGTGATTTTTGCAATATGGGCAAAGTGGTTTTATTTAAATCAGGCTATTAATTTTAGTGTGTCTCTCCTCTTTTTTTAATACCTATAATAATAATGACGTCAAATTCATGATCAAACAAAGATGGAAGAGCAAGAAAATAATTTGCCAAGGTTTTATGAGGATACAGAAATTATTTGGGGGGGGGAGCTTCTCACTAAATCTCTTAAATAAAGAGAATCCAGATTCATTTTTTTTCTACACATTTTACTCTATTTTTCGTAGTCTGTGTCAAATGAGGGTCAAATTTAAACTCATAGTACATTTTTTGACAGTAATATCTGTCTCTGAAATAGTGTTTTTTTAATTGAGGTACGCATTAGGAGTGGAACCAGAATTGGCAAGAATGGGGACCATTTTTTTTTCACATACAATTCTATATTGCAATAACAAGCATAGGTTATCATAAATCACGGAGAGCTTTTCCCATTAAAATGGATCTAGGAGGGGGGGGGGGTGGGGCAATGCCCGCCCCTCCTGTATTCTCGTCTGAGACGCACTGTATAATATTCTTTCGGTAGTAGCATACCCGGGGTAGCATAGCTTTTTATTCATTGGTGGCTGTTAACATTTTACAAGCCAATGTTACTTATTCAATATATTCATGAACTATGCTGAAATAAAGGGATTATTAATTGGCGACACTCTCAATTACCTGAGCAAAATAAGTTTGGTGAACTTACCGGCGTTTTAACGCGGATTCTGCTATTTTCGACACTATCATCCTCGTTCGTACACTCTTGAACATTGTAAATCTGTTAATGTCACCTCCAATATTGCAAAACAATCACTCGATATCAAATTTCCTCTCTTTGATGTGTTGAGAATATATTCCTCTGAATCACTTTGCTTAAATAAACTCAAATTAGGAAAGGGGCTCCTAAGTATAGTTTCACTCAGGAAATGTGTTTTGTTGGAATTTCCTCGACGTAATAATGACCCATTAATTTGATCATATTTTGGTCTATTGACTCATCGGGAAGGTCTATTTCGAACCACGCAGGTGTAATAACCCATGTCACTGGGGAGTTTTATCGACCCGTGTCATTTGGGGAGTTTTCTTGACCAAATAATGGATTAACCAAAGTTTTAATCCAAGTTTTGATAGATAAATTGCACATTTTCTCTGTATCTTTAAATGCCACAAACCACAAATATAACAACACCCCATGAAAAAAAAACCACAATGCACGAGTGCACGTGCATTATTATATACACACTAATCGCTATAATTATACCCTTTCTCATTTCCAAACATTTTCCTTTCTCCATTTTCTTCTTACCCCTATTATCAATTAAAAATGATTTGAACATAAAAGTCCTTTATTTCACATTATATAGCTCGACATAGGCCCCTATGCAATTAAGAAGACAGTTACGATGGTGGGCCGACAACATGCATATGTCGTTTTTTTTTTTTTCTGGTTACAATATCGTATACGTTGCAGTCACATTATACCAATTTGACTTCAGATCGATCAAAGATATATTGCTGAGAATGGCATACCATCGGTCGGTTTGGAGTCCGTTTCCTTCGTGTGACTGCGATATTAAAGGATGGAGTTTTCGCTCATTGGGTGATTTCAAGTCCGGTGTTGGCCTTGATGTTGGTGTTAGTGTTGAAATTTGGATTGCTTCCCCTAGCTCCAAAACTTATTCATAGTTTGTAAAACTGATCCAGATCACATTATTAACATCTCAACAAATAGTGAGTGACTTTTCAGGACTATCTTCATTTTATTTTTGGCGTTATAATCGTGTAAAAATTGACCTAACACCAACACCAAGAGGTCAACACTGAACTTGAAATCACCCATTAACGTACAGAGTGATCAAGAACATTCAGAAATTCTATTTTTCAATTGCCCTTCGACAAAGAACAATCAAGAAGTCTTTGTCGACAGTGGTGAATCAGAAGAGCAGTTCCGTCCTCAACTCAAGGCATGCATGGACAAACGACATCAGCTCGTAAACTTTGGACGAAACTACTGTTCCGGTTTACAAATTTTCGACAAAGATCTCCCAAAATTTCTCGGTCTTTACATAGATCATGAAAATGTCAAATTGATTATATATGTAAGTTATCTTCTCGAAACACTGGCATTCTGAATAAACTAAAATATTTTTTTCCTCATCACATTTTAAAAACATTATATTCTACACTTGTTTTATCCCATATGAATTATGGAATATTGGCCTGGGGTAATTGCAATACAACCTTAATTGATAAAATATTCACGATACAAAAACGAGCAATTAAGGTGGTTAATCAAGTTGGTTTTTATTCCCATACAAACCCATTACTTTTCCAAAATAAAGTACTCAAAATTTCTGATATATATGCATTTCAAGTTGGTATATTTATGTTTCAGCTTTCAAGATATGAATTGCCTGATATATTTGTTTCTATGTTTCAAAGGAACAATCTAATCCACACATATATATCCCACTCGGCTAAGTGACTCCTATCACCTTCCGCGTACTCGCAGTCTCCTTGCTCAAAGAACAATCGCATTTGAAGGGCCCAGGTTTTGGAAAGATCTTCCCCATGATATGGTACATAGTGCCTCACTTCATATATACAAACGTAAATTGAAAGCAATGCTTATCAATTCTTATAATTTCCCTTTGTAACTTTTATATTCATGTACTTTGTTAATACGCTCTGTCTGAGTAATGAGTAATAAATAATAGTCATACAGTGGCAGACTCTTTTTTATTTATTTATTTTATTATTATTTTATTTTTTACATTCCTTACATATCCACAATCGTAACATTTTGGCATTACTTTGTTATAATCAATTTACTTACCTGTCCTCTCCTCATTTAGACTGCATTTTTCTGGATCCTGTAGACTTAACAAGCTTTGCTTTTTATGCAGGTCCCCTCATATTTCACTCTTTTAAATTGTCTTTAATTCCAAATCGCTATTTTCTTTAATTTGAATTAATTGTTATGCCTTGTCTGGTTTCTATTCTCATGAGTTTTCTGATATTGTTTTCATATTTTTTTTATTGTACTTGTGAAATATGTAAAATAAAGTCAAATCAAATTAAATTGTTCATTATCATTTGACGGGCATTATTTTCATTATACACTTATTGAGTTCTTGAACCGTCCACACGTAATTGTCAGCACAAGCCCTCAACGTTGAGTCTGTGGTCATTCCAAATGGGCACTTGTCAGTTCCTGATGTGTAGATTAATCTGCGATGTTGTCAAGAGATCAAAGGGCTTTCTCCAGGAAGTCGAAGTTTCTATGAAGTAATCAACATTTGGTTAAACAATATCCGGAAAGAGCTTTCATCGAAATACCATATCATTAATAGCAATGATAAGAAGAATATCTGGTTTCAACGAATGTAAAACTTGCATTGCATCAACATAAAATTCTGAACAATGGAATCATTCTTATAGTCAAAGCGAGTCAAAATGGTCAAAGATACTCGTTTTCAGAATCATTTAACTCAGAGTAAGTCGATTTTCAGTTGAGAACGCACAACTTTGAGCCGGATAAGTCAAACTATTTATTCCCAAATCAGAATTAACTTAGCGTTGACCATAACTCGGTTTGTATTCAGAGCACTATAGCGTACTGTATAAGTAAAAAAAAATGAAGTAGGGCCTAAGTCAGTAAGAAATTCAATAAGTAGTTAGTCAGTCAGTCCGTCCGTCAGTTAGTCAGTAACAATAAGCATGGTCCTAATTTTTAGTGAATATTAGAAAGTCAAATACCAAATCGGCAACTTCGTTATAAATCAAAGTCATGCCAGGGGCGGCGGAACGTATTTTCATGGGGGGGGGGGCAAAGCCAAAAAAGGGCACTTAGGCCTAAGTCAAACTGGTCATTTTGGTGCAAACAGATATTTTCACCATGATGAGATTATCATCAGCATGAAGTAGTGTGTTTCTAAGCATTTTTCTAACTAGGAACACAATGAGTAGGCCTACTAAACAATAATTGATGCGAGCGCGAGCCCTGCGAGCCAAAAATCTTGTGATATTCCAACCTGAAAACTGGATATTCTAAGTATATTTTGTAACCAGGAACATAATGAGTACCTTACTAAGCAATAACTGATGCGAACGCGAAGCGCGGGCCCCCCCCCAAAAAGTTGTGATATCAAAACCTGAAAACTGGACATTCCAGGCAGTTTTCTAACCAGGAACCCCATGAGTACCTTTCTAAAAAGAAATAATTGATGCGAGCGCGAGCAAATTTTTTTTGGTGATATTCCAACCTTAAAACTTGAGCTTTCTAAGCATTTTTGTCATCAGGAACACAATGAGTACCTTTCTAAGCAATAACTGATGCGAGCACGAAGCGCGAGCTAAATATTTTTTTTTGTAAATTTCTAGTCTTTTATTTACTTCAAAAAGGGGCACATTTCTTTTTCCAAAAAGGGCATTTCTATTTTGAAAAAAGAGGACTTTGATTCCTACGGGATTTTTTTTGTTGGGGGGGGGGCAAGTGCCATCCCCCTGCCCCCGGCCCCTCCGCCCCTGAGTCATGCTTATACACCATCGTGATCATAATAATAACATGAATTATGCACAAACATTATCATGGCTTACCACATATTTGAAAGTATCTTCAGGGAGGGATAAGCGTCGATCAATGGCGAGCTGGCGTCGGGACTGGACCAATTTCATTTTCTTGATTGTCATTTTTCTAGAGTCTCGGCGAATTGACGAACGACTCTGTCCAAGAATTACATCCAACACATTCTGCAGGGTTAGAATTCCCCTGACAACCTACAGGGAAGAAAGGGGTGAGGGGTAAGATTAGATGGGGGGTAAATAAGTTGCCAGCGCTTTACGTCTCTAAATCATTGGCGTAATGAGCCAACAATGTTATAAAGGGACCAAATATAGGTCCATTGCAATAAGTAAAATGTGATTTTTCAAAATAAAATCGGTGACAACACACACTTACCCCAGTCACATTATCATACACAGCCGCTACACGATAGCATCCGATATTCATCTCATCCAGGATATCATAGAGGGGTGTGTTTGAAGCGACTGCATGGAGGGGCTGGCGACCCCCTGAGTCCGTGTCTGACATTACCCCTCGATCCTCAAACTCGTCTTCGAAAAAATTCGTCGTATTCGGGTCACCGAATGTGTTTGCATTCTGGTCTTTGCGGGCGGTCACGTGAGAGAAGTTCACCAATGGAAACTGAGGAGGAACCTAAAACGTCACATCGATCGGAAAGATGAAATATTGATTGGAGGATTTTGAAATAAAAGAAACAGTGTAATTGTTTATACCTTGGTACAAATTTAGATATGATATTGATGACTTAATCTCCCCATTGTGAACTTTTTATTACTGTTTATGAAATAGATTATCAGTTGTACCATCGGATGCAATTATAATAATAATAATTTGTTTTATACTTTTTCTGATATGAATAAACTTGAATTTGAATTTGAAATCGTTATTAATCCATTCAATGAGTATAGGTCTCCAATCTACAGGTCCCCAAACTCCCCCCAAACCGTATTACCTCATCTATTGGTATCATTGTATCCATGGCAACCTCAAACTCCCAAACCATCTTCTTACCTCATTCAGTGGTATCATTGCATCCATGGCAACCTTCCTACCCGCATCCAATGCGCCCTTTATGATGAGCACCTCATCCGGACTCAAATTCTTTTTCTCAGCCGCAGCGTCTGGTGACGTCATCTGAAGTTCCATTAGAGCAATGAGTTCTAATTATAAGAAAAACATTCTTTTATTATTATGTGCATCATTGTAGAGGTTTCCAAATCCATCATTACACACTTTTCATTTTAAGCGAAAGGAATCTAAAAAAAAGTCGATATGCAAAGTATTCCAAATATGAATTAATCTTCCGAGATCCAAATCCTCCCGCCAACTTTCTTTTTTTTTTTTATTGCATCGGGATGACAAGACTTCGAAGCCTGGAGAGCGTCTCATCAACATTATTTCCAACAAGTTGTCAGATCTGACATCCTTCCTTGATTTTGATTGGCTGAGAGTCACTGTTACTATGATGGTAAACTGTCAGATAAACCGGGACTTATAAGATAAAATGTCCGACAGGTCGTTTCATGAAACGCTCCCCATGTTAGACGCCCCCCTTCCCATTAGACATGAGCTGACTAAACTAATTTATTAAGTAATTTTGTCAATATTTCACATTTTTTAAACATATTTTTCTTGTGACCCGTTTGCTATAAAAAAAAGTTATCTTGACTTTCACGTGTAAATATTTCTTGTAACATTCTTTGACGACGTTTAGATTAAGATAATAAAATTACCATTTTGTTGTTGTTATTTGCCCTGAGACCCGACGAAGTATTTCTTATTAAAAACATGAATGAAAAGAAAATGGAATCTAGTCTCAAGTTTCAACACACATTCCGGCACCACTTCGGAAACCATATTTTCTTTTCAATTATTTTACATTTTTATTTAATTTTCATTATTTTCTTTATTTTTTTCATTTCATTTATTTTATTTTATTTAATCTTCTTTTATTTTATCATCTCTGATTTTATTTATTGATTTGGTTTAAAACATAAATACATGTCACATGATACCTCAACCATAGTTCCAACCAATGGCCGTACAGATTTTTTTTTCAATATAATATTGTCAGGTATCTGATTCTATAAATATACAAGAAACCTTGCCTGATCTCTGGTAGAATCTCTCCTTTCTCGTTCCCAGGAAGATAGAAAGAAGAAACGCAACGGGCCATGCCACGATGAAGAACAGGAACATTGAGAGATAAACAAACCTATGAAGTGACAGTAACAAAGTGTAATATTAGGAGTTTGTAATAATACAATATATAGTTTTTCAATACTATAAGGTATCTGATTCTATAGATAAACAAGAAACCTTGCCTGATCTCTGATAGAATCTCTCTTTTCTAGTTCCCAGGCAGATAGAAAGAAGAAACGCAACGGGCCATGCCACAATGAAGAATAGGAACATTGAGAGATACACAAATTAACCTGCGAAGTGATATTACAAAGTGTACACCTCAAAAACTGTGGTGTTAACCGGTGTACATAGAGGACCACACCAGTTATTTTACATCGGTGTTAAATTGGTGGTGTTAGTTTTACACCTATAGGTGTTATTACAACACCTTTGGTTGTTACATTTACACTCTTTAGTGTTATGTGCAATCTCTAGGGTGTAGTTTTAACACCCAGGGTGTGGTCCTCTATTAACACCAATTGGTATCAGTTTTAACACCACAGTTTTTACAGTGTAATATCAGGGCCCTGTCTTACAAAGAGTTACGATTGATCCAATCAATCGTAACTCTATGGAAATTTATCAGTGCTATGATTTTTCTATAATACAGGAAATTTATTAAATGTCCTTTATTAAGGAGAACCAGTGGCGTACCGTGGGTCACGGCATTGGGGGGGGCACCAGCAAAAATTTTGAGTCACTTAGCGTATACTGACCTAATAGAGATATTTTATGGACATGCAGTGCCATTAAACGGATATGTATCTCACTGATTGAATAATGCGAGCGCGAAGCGCGAGCTGAAAATTTTTGATATTCAGAGCTAAAAAGGGAAATTATAAGCAATTTTGTTTTATTCATGATACGTAACTGTCTCGCTAAACAAACAATGCGAGCGCGAAGCGTGAGCCAAAAATTTTATATATTGACCCTAAACAGGGAAATTTTAAGGACTAATTTCAGAATCCATTATGAGTATAAATATCTCACCATAGTCATCTAATGCTAATGCCATCCTTTGCTGATTTTGTCAGAATTACTTCTAAACACAGTCATGAGGCACCTTTGGTAGTCATTGTAATCATTATCAAACGCATCTTACTAATCAAATACTGCAAGCGCGAAGCGCTAGCTGAAAATTTAGGAAATTCAGACATGAAGAGAGGTATTCTAAGGCGTGTTTGTAGGAATTCCCTAAGACCGTGCATATTTCACTAACCAAATGATGCGAGCGCGAAGCGCGAGCTAAATTTTTTGTATATATTGACCCCAAACATGGATATTTTAAGGACTATGTTTTTTAGGAATTCATTAAGGGTATACATAATTATCTCACCATAGTCATCTAATGCAAGTGCCAAGCGCTTGCTGATTTTGTTAGAATTACATCTAAACACATGAAGTACTTTTTGAAGTAATTGTAATCATGATTATCATATGCATCTCACTAATCAAATACTGCGAGCGCGAAGCGCGAGCTGAAAATTATGTAGGAAATTCAGACCTGAAGAGGGGCATTCTAAGGCTTGTTTGTAGAAATTCACTAAGACCCTACGTATTTCACTAACCAAGTGATGCGAGCGCGAAGCGCGAGCTGAACATTTTTTTATATTCAGATCAGAAAAATTGACGTTTTAAGGACTGATCTAAGTTAATGAAGAGCAGAAATCTCACCAATCTACTTATGCGAACGTTAGCACGGACAAAAATTGTTTTATAACAAGACCTTAAAATAGGGCAATCACTTTAAGTAGTCATGAAAACGAAGAATATGTCACTACATAAAACAATAATAACTCGAATTGCGAGGAAATATATTTGTTGTATATTGATTTGAAAACGGGAGGTTTTAGTACAACGGGATTATATATATAGTTAAACAGTCTATGCGAACACCAGGAACAACATGAACAATGAAGACACAATGAAGCAAATAATGTTTTATAAACTATGAAAAAATGCTTCTTATTTAACATAACATATAACATAACATAATATAACATTATAATGAACAATAATTTCTTCTTTTCCCACTACGTTTCTCTTCCCTTTTCCCTCTTTTTCTCATTTTCACCGGTTTTTTTTTTTTGCCAGCCGATGGGGGGGCACGTGCCCCCAATGCCCCCCCCCCCATGTAGTTACGCCACTGAGGAGAACACACCAAATTTTTAAGAAATAATGGATTCATGGATATACATTCATATCTAGTAAATATTTTGAACAAACATGCATTTAATACGTTGACTTTGCTGGATTTCCATAGATTCGATTGATCGGATCAATCACAACTCTTTATAAGACGGGCCCCAGGAGTACCGTTTCGTTTGTAATAATACCATATAGCCTCCTTCCTCCTCCTACTCTACTATACTACTTAATTACTACTACTACTTCTACTACTACTATACTACTACTACTACTATACTACTACTACTACTACTACTGCTACTAATACTACTACTACTACTATTAATACTACTACTACTACCTCTACTATACTACTATTGCTACTATGCTACTGCTGCATGCTGCCGCTATACTACTATATTACTACTACTACTAATGCAACTCCTACCACTTCTAGTAAAAACTCTTAAAATATTTTTAGAAATGAATCAGCTAAAATGACAAAATCATAGTTCTATGTGTGTATTTTGAGTCGTATGTCTCACTTCATGTTAGTCAGAAATGTTAATAGTCAAATGTGACTGATATAATCATTGAGTCCATCAGCTCAGTATTTCATCTGATCACTTCTTATAAAGTGCGTCCCAGAAAACACGAAACCGAGATTTAGTGATGATTTATCATAACTTAATCATAAATGAAATAGACAAATGACCTACCAACGTAAAGCTTAGAATCTCCTCTTTTATCTAGTACTACTTAGATTATTCCTCCTTCACGCATGAGTGACAAAAAACTCATTTGGCGGGGTGTATCTAAATTTCAAAAAGAAAGTCACATGGCTAAAAAGTTCAATATCTGCTCTTTTATACCCTAATCACAACAAATGGTCAAGAAGTAAAAAAGTTGTGATCCCTCAAAACAATGCTTGTATTTCTATAATTTTATTAAATAAACGTGTTTTCACCAGTTTCCCACAGAAACTATCGCACGGTAACAAAAGGGTTAATGCATGGCTGATCGTCAACAAAACAGAGCGTCGAGTGAGTTTGAACGCTAACCTGTAAAACCTCTTCATTTTATGAAATTATTGAAATTCAACCCTTATTTTTAATAACCAGAACTTTGTTATTCCTTGACCATTTTCTGTAATTGAGGTATCACATTAAAGAGCAGATATTGAACCTTTTAAAAATATGGTTTTCTTTTTAAACCTAGATACAGCCCGCCAAGTGACTTTTTGGAATCCCCTTTTCAAATTGGTTTTGCTCACTCTTGCGTGAATGAGAAATAATTTAAATAATCCCGGATGAAAGAGGAGATTCTAAGCTTTAAAATGGTAGGTCATTTGTCTACTGTATTTGTGATTAAGTTATGATAAATCATCGATAAATCTCGGTTTCGTTTTTTCTGGGACGCACTGTATATAAGTTCTTGTATCAAGAGTTTAAAGGGGAAGTCCACCCTGATAACAAGTTACTGTAATAATAGCACAAAGAATAATACAAACATATATATAATATTTGCGTTGTGACTTCATATGCGAGCAGCTTCCATGCATATCGTAGGGTAAAAAATCAATGAAATATGAAAATAGTTTTATTGTACCTTCAGCAAATTCATTCCTAAAGCGAAAAAAATAAAAAAGCTATAACGAGCCATTAACAAAAATGGAATGTATATTACGCAAAATGATGTCACAAATCAAAAACCTGAAATTCCAATAACTTTCTTACAATGGATTTTCCTCAAATCTTCACTAATATTTTGCTATCATTTTTCACTCTATTTTTAGAATACATTTTCTGCAGGGTGCCCAGTAACACTCTTCGTACATATATTGATCGCGAGCAATAAGTATATCTCTTATACTCATAAGAAAATGAATTTTAAAGCATAATAGACAAGCTTGCAGTTAGTTAATGATCGGTAAAATAAAAATTTATATATTCCAGGGACAATGTCGGACCAACCCTGTAATTTTTAGAAAAAGATACATTATCCTGCCAATAATTGATTTAAAGGATCATATGCCGGGTACCAGCACCGTTCAATGCTACTGACCTGGAGATCAAATTATCATTGTTCTCTCCCCCATTTTGACAAGGAAACAAAATTTGTTAAAAACACTGATGATGGGGGTGATTATGATGATGATGATGATCGTTATCATGATAATAACAATAATGAAATAATCATTATAGTATGTAGTAGTAATAGTGATAGCTATATTAATAACAGTAATGATGATAATGACATTAATTATAACAATTATAGTAATAATAATGATATTTATGATAATAATAAAATAATAAATGGAATATAGAAAACTTATATAAAGTATTTCATTGTAAATTCTCACCACGTCATGATTCCAGCTAGAGCTAGGCCATGCCTCTCACCAATCGCCTGAGGAAGTACTCTGAAAAAGGAGATTAACAAAAATAAATTTGTAAGATGTTTATACCAAGTTTTCAAAAAGGGAAGTTTAGCCTTATAAACGTTTATTGTAAAAACAAGAGAAAAATGCAATAAACATACTGTCTCGTGAATGTTTGAGAAATTCTCTCAAAAATTAAGAAGGTGTAATAAGAATTCTATATTTTTTTTTATTTGTGACGTCATATGCGAGCAGATTCCATGCACATCGTGTAACAAAAATCTCAATGAAATTTTATTTTTTTCACAAAATTAAAAATTGTACCTTTAGGGTATAAACAAACAAATCATTTCACACCCGCCCCTGAAAGAGAGAAAAAAATAAAGTCAACACAAACCATTAAAAAATTGAAATTTATGCATTTTATATTACATATAACAAATAATGCAGCTACTCTTATATGACAACTCACAAATTCTAATTCTTTCCTAATTTTTAATTAATTTTCCTCAAACCTTCACCAATGTCCCGGGACCCATGTTTTATATTATTGTTCTGCGATTTTAACAATTTTTTTTCTTCAGGGTGAACTTCCCATTAAGGAGAATCCATATAACATTCTTAAAAATAAAACCTTGTATAACCCATCCACGGCATCATTGGTTTACCCACGGAACTATAGAAGAAAGGCTTTCCCCGCCAACAGGCGCGCCGGAACACTTTCAGTTTTGGGGTGGCAAAATCCCGAAGGGGGCACAATATATTTGACAGCGAGAGATACCGAAGCGATCGAGCGGGAGAGGGGGTTGGACCCCCGTAAGGACTTTGTGTAAAAATGGAGTATAAAAGTTGCGTTTCTAAGAGAATTCAAAAATAAATTTCTTGAGAATTAAACATAGAATTCACTACGAAAGACTATACTCAGAGTTTATGAGAACCTATAAAATCTACGCGCAAAATGTGTTTTTTGTGTCTGATCAATTAAATTACGTAATACGCTTATATTGACTCAAAATACCAGAAATTACATTTTTCATGCATTATCCTTTCAGAAATATTTATTTATGTACAGTTACATACACGGACGACGCGAGAGAGCACAATTATCATAAGTTTCAAGGAGTGTATTAAGCATAAGAAGCGTAACAACAGACATTCTAATGAATGTCTTTTCAAATTCAAAATGTCATACTGTTCTGACGTGGCAGACGTCGATAAGCACTTAAATCCCCATTTTATGCAAATCATTTCTGACCTCAGCATTGGAGATAGTCAGTCCCTGATTATCCATGCATAGGCAAAACGTTTCATATTTTGTAACTGGAGGAAAAAGAATTATGACCTGCTTAATTATTGTCTAACAATTTTAAACTTTTCTGAAAATTTAAAACATTACTCGATTTATGTGTTTCCTTTGGCTTGTTTTGTATGGCTGGGAAGCACTTTTGGATGACCCCTTCAAAATGTTCTTTTTTCTTTACATATTTTCTGGGGGAAATGTGACCATAACTAGGAAATGATGAATATCAAATTCCAGGAAATATTAATTTGTAAATAATCATGAATTAACAAACTACGGCAGTTCATAATGTACATTATGTAACATTATTTAGAAGAAAACAATTACATTCCAATAGCGGAGTTTTCGAAAAAGTGGTTAGAGGAAGAAGTGAAATTGATTGTTCAAATGAGCGTAGTCCTGATAAAGACAGTAAACCAGAAAAGGTTGAAGACTTGAAGAGGCTTGATTAGTTGATTGATGAGTACTCCTGCTCTGCACTCCATTCGCCGACTCAAGCTAGCATCTTCTCATTTATCCAATAAGCAACTACTCAAGCCTCTATAACTCTTTAAACTTTTCGGTTTTACAGCTATTTTCATATTCCATATGTTGCTCGAGTAACTAGCGTTCACGCGCGTTGGTGATATCGGG
Source organism: Lytechinus variegatus (assembly GCF_018143015.1). Taxonomy (NCBI): domain Eukaryota; kingdom Metazoa; phylum Echinodermata; class Echinoidea; order Temnopleuroida; family Toxopneustidae; genus Lytechinus; species Lytechinus variegatus. The sequence continues at coordinate 18,159,972 of NC_054743.1, read as the reverse complement.
TCCGGGGAGCATTTCATAAAAGGACTTGTCGGACGTTTTATCCGCCAAGTCCTGTTTTATCCGACAGTTGCTATGGTAACAATGCTTCTCAACCTATCAGAATACAGGAAAGTTGTCAGATCTGACAACTTGTCGGACGAAAATATTGATGAAACACCACCCCGGTCCGAGCGTTTCTGTGCGACCGCGCGTTTGTTAGCCGACACAGCATTGGTGAACCACTTTCATTCGGTTTTAAGGTTAAACGTTATAACACTGTAATAAGATGGAAAAGGGGCTTATCAAAGGTATGTTTCACAGAGGGACATATTCGTCAAAAGACGCAAGGCTTACTATGATGTGTAATTGCCCCGTCAGGGGCGAAATTTTTTCATTTTTGACAATGGAAATGACAATTCTTAGGCAGAAAAGTGCCTTCATCGTTTACTTTTGTCCTTAAGTAATATAGTTTTTCTACTTTTAGGGGGGCACATGGGGGGGGGGCAAAATCTCGTTTTGCCCCCCAAAAATTTTCTTTGGGGGGGCAAGTGCCCCCCTGCCCCCCCGCTTACGGCGCCCTTGCCCGCCAAAATAAAAAAAACAGTAGTATATTGCACTAAACGTGCTAAAAAAATGCTGGTTTGCCTTTTCCATGGCCCTCTGCTCATTTTGTTTATTTCTGATCATTTCTTGGAGACAAGTTTTACAAATTTGGTGGTCCTTGATCTTTTTGCCGATTTTTTTCTTTTCGTTTGTTAGTAATAATGGATAATAATTTTTTTTACGAAGTAAGAATGCCCTTCTGTAAAATTGTACTTGATTTGTATTGTTTTATATTACTTTGTATTATGTTTTGAATGGAAATGAAATAAAATAATTGAATTGAACAAAAATGATAAATTCTGCTACAACGAACGAATAAATAAAGTATGAGCCGAAAACAACTTGATTAATAGATACCAAGTAAAATACAGAAAATATTATGAAACGCCACTGGAATACTCTGAAAATGACAGCAATGGCAATGGAATACTAGTAACATTTATGACATGAAAGGAAAGGTAGATGAATTGAAAATAGCAATTATGAGTATGGTGGTGGTGGTGATGATGATGACGATAAATATGATGATGTTGACAACGATGTTGATGATATTGGGAATGGTGAAGATGATGACTCTAGTGATGACAACGAGGATGATGACGATCAGTCGACTGCGGATCCCTATGCTAATGAACAAATGAGTAAGTGAATTTCAGGCCTGAGAGATACTTCAAACGAAATTTCTTTCTCTGTTTTCTCTTGCAAATATTGTGCCAAACTTTTTTGGGGGGCCCAAATACTATTTATTGTATATCATCAGACAGCTCTTACTCTGCAGATGTCAACTCTTGATATGTGCACCTTTTAGATGGGTCAAGAGCCAACTTTTTCCATCAAAATACAATACGAGATTTCTGAAATTTCTGAGTAGCATAAAATGCAATGTTCTGATCGGCTGAATAATGTTTACAAAACAACAGGCGCGGGTAATTTTGAAGAGATTACCACATTATAGTGTGTGTGGCCTTGGAGAGCCCCAGTGTGGAAACCGTTGGAATTTGGATGGAAGTGTACGTGGTCTCTATGACCAATCAGAGCGCAGTATTCTTGTTTTTGAGCCAACAAATTGTACTTGGCCTAGGGAAAATGCATATGCTGACACATCTAAAATACCTCTTCTTGTAAAACCTATATCATTAAAGTTTAGATGTTCAGCTTTATCATTATTTAAATTTCATTTGGGATCAAACAGAAATTAAGTCATTATAGAATCAACTTTTGTCGTATCAAAATAATCATTTTCACATGACAAAAAAAATTTTGGTTTTAAATAAAAAGTTTCATCTATATTACAAAATCTTTTTAAAAATCCAGACACATGACCTGAAAGAATTTGTCTTCTTTATAAAGTCACCAAATACATGAAATTTGCTCAATATCTGAGCAGCAATGGCCCAATAAAAAGACGTGTTTTCGTCCGCACCAGGCTCATAAGATATGCAAAAACCTTCTAGTCATGAATATCACTTGGATAAAAGATGCAACTTTTTGAGGACCTGCCGACTGATTGCGATGATGATGATGATGATAATGATGATGTTGACGAGGATGATAATGAAAATTATGACGATAATGACGCTTGTGATGATGACGGTGACGATAATGATGACGATGATGATGATGATGATGATGATGATGAAGGAGAAGTTTTAAAAATGATGAGGAAGGGGAAGAGACTGATAATATAGTAGTAGCAATATCAACAAAAAAGAATCATGATTATCATAATTGATATTAATGTATTGACAGCCTTAATGATGACAAAATAATTTACTTGTTGAAGAAGAAGACGACAAACGAGGAGAGGAGGATGGAGAACACTGGTCTGACGATGAAGTTGAGGAGAATGGGAAGGCATACGATGGCGGCAACGCTCCCGATGTTGAGGGTGACGAGGAGCATGTGAGGGCTCTTGAGTAGGGGGATGACCCGGTAGGCGTAGAGGCGCTCCCTGGCGGACCCCTGGCGGATGCAGAGCTCCAGACGGGTCAGATCCAAGGAGAAAAAGCTCGTAGTGAGGGCAGAGTATAGGCCTGGTATAATGATAAGTTAGGGTACTATTATTTAGGGGTGGTGCTGTCTTTGGTGACCCCCCCCCCACATTTTTTAAATTAAAGATTCCATTATAAAAAAGACATAGAAAAATGTATTTTAAAAAATATATAGAAAGAGTACTGAAGTCGTGTAACTATATATAATTTGCAAAATAGCTAAAATATATTTCATTTGTATTCCAACGCCCTTGGCAGTAGATTCGACCCTACAGTTCCGGCGTCGAAGCATCGACAATTTCAAATCGCTTGTTCATACCCTTTTGCTCCAATACTTGAATTTAATTGAATAGCAAAAGATGAAAGCAATTGATGATTGATGAAAGAGTTGCTTCACGACCAGTGGACATACACTTGTCACTGATGCCCACTTTCGATATCTAAGACCAAAACAGGGTAAAATATATATAGTGTATATCTCGTATTATGTTGGAAACAAAGCCCATAGGGGAGCCTTTCATGATCGGACTTGCTGGATCCCTTTTTTATTCGACAATTACTGTAGTAACAGTGCTTGTAAGTCAATCAAAATCAAGGAAAGTTGTCAGATCTGACAACCTATCAGACAACAAATGTTGATGAAACACGGCCCTAAACTCAAACTTGAAAAAGAGGGCTAGCCAAAGTTTGTAACATTCTCATCAGCTTATTATATGACCATATAGCTATATTCTAGCTCATGCTCACGTCGTTGGTACACTCATGTGATATTTTGCTCGTAGTTCTCGTGACTTTATTATATCATTTTCTTTTGATAACTTCGATATATTATTTGCCTATTAATTTAATAAAGTTTGCCCGTTTTCTGTCTCACGGGTGCAAAGCTTCTTGGCCGCACGACTCGATTCTTTTTTAAAACCAATTTTTACATCGTAGGCCATGACGGCCACACGCATGACTCGTAGGCCGACATCGTACAATTTGAAAATACCTGACATCAGAGAAAGAGTGACGTAGAGGAAAATGCTGATAAAGAACCACGTGTCATTCGGTTCAACGAATCTCTGGATGCTCGTGGCACACAGCAAAGAGGCGTTCACGAGGTCAAGAGCCTCGTGGTAATCAAGTGGAACGTATTGAACAGACGATGATAAACCAACACTGCTCGTTGTATTCAAGTTGGTCGTCGAGTTGATAGTCGAGATGGTTGAATTCATTATCGAAATGGTTGTGGAATTCAACAAGGTTTTTGGACTCGTCGAAATACTTGAATTAATCATCGTGGAGGCTGTGGAATTCGCCAAGGTGGTTAGACTCGTCGAGATGGTTGTCAAATTTGTCAAATTTTCCATGGTGGTTAGTCTCGTCGGAATAGGTGTATCCATTGAAAATGTTGAATTCATGTTTCTCCTCTTTTGAATTGGACCACTTTATGGCCTAGTCTCCCGCTAAAGATTGACCTGCAGTGAGAGAAGGAGAGGGAGGGGAGGTGTAGATTAATGGAGAAGGATAATCGAAGGTGCATACCTGGATAATAATCCTGGAATTTCTTCTGAAAAAAATAATATATAAATAAAAACACAGAAAAGAAGTGGGCAGAGGTGGCCTTGGGCCGGATTCGTCGTGTACTTCCAGCGGGCTGCGCGCTTCCTCACTTTTTATCCCTTCGTTTATGATAAAACCATAAGGGAAATCTAAACAAAACAAACCACCAGCCGCAAAACAAACAAACAAACATTGACTGTTTTTGACGAAATCACTTTTTGTATGAATATTTATTACTGAAAATGGTTTGTTTTTTATATTAAAAAAAATATTATGTCATACAATTCGTTGAAAAGTATAGTAAGAGCAAAATGTCGCGATTAAAAAAACCGACAAAAGATCGAATTTATAGAAACACTGAAAATCTGGTGACACATAACGACAAGTCTGTTTTATAGTTACTAGTAAATTCAAATAATTGCATTTGCTTACCTGGTAAATTTATCAGCGCTCAGCAAATATAATGATAGGTGCTCCTTTTATCATCAACATACACCATAAACGCATAAATCATTCTCGGCGCACATCTAATCAAGCAGGCTGTTACTTTGCGAAAGATTCTTAAAATAATGATGAAAAGCGTTCATTGCAATGTGATGTTTACAGAAAAGGCTCATGTCATTACTGCAAACAGCCTTGCTTGGTAAAAGTTATCAGAAATTAAATGAGAAAGTCATGGCATAAAATCTATACTGCCACGAATCATTCTCGATAAGGGAATATAGGCCTATAATAAAAAAAAAATCAGTTATGTAATGACCTGGCATTTTTATCTGACATGTCCTTGTCTGATCGAAATGATATACTGCCCGATGAGGCCAAAATTACCAGCTATTTTTTCGACCTTCACAAATTCATGAGCCGTCACACGAGCTTGGGCGTGTTGGGGGCTAATTGAATAGTATTGTAGCGCTCTCATGTGGTTGGGTAGGTGGAAAATCTTGTCAGGAAGGGCAAACTGAAACATTTTATGACAACTGCAAACAGGAATCAAAACTATCCGAAAATAACGAGAGCACAAAAAAGGTCATTGAGGATATTCTTCCCTTGATTTAAATGTATGCTAAATTCTTTCCTTTTCAAACCCTTGAATTTACCGATCCATTGATACGTTCCCCATTAAGATCCTAATAATGTGATTACTTGCGTTCTTTTTCATTCTAACTCATCGTTTTTCTTTCTGAGCGCTAGCAATAAAACACTTGATTATAATTTGCACTTCATAAAAAAACAGATATAACATTCATTACAGAGTTTTACCTTTTGGTTATTTTGTATCACAATATCACTTATCGAAACGTATACTTAAACTACGTATTTCATGTAGGCGTTTATGTATATATTTTGTCAAGTTTTGTATTCATTACGATTGCAGAAGACAACGAAAAGGGGAAAAAAAGCGTAGAGAATTAGTGAGGAAACGAGAAGTTGTTCAAACCTATATTGTCAAGAAAACTGCAAGCATTGGAACATAATGGAAAAACGTAATGGACCAATTTTTACCCCCACTGTCCTCTTTTTTTTTTTTAAATCCTTGATCGCCACAAGCAAACGTAAACGTGCCCCCACCCCACTCCTTCCCGTCTAGTTTTGATGGCGGCGTAATTTCCTTCAGTAAGAAATTTATCCACATTGTGCTGCACTCACCCAGGTGAGGTGAATGGGTACCGGTAGGAAGTAATTCCTTAAAAAGCTGTGTGCGCTATGAACGCCTAGCTTAGCCGGGTAATATAGGAGCGCCTTGAGCACTTAACAAGGTGGATATGTGCGCAATATAAATCCTATATTATTATTATTAATCAGACACACAACACTGAAAATTGAACAGGTTTATAACAACCTTATTCGGCCTCAGACGTTTCAAAGTGTTGTATTATTTCGTTGTTCTGTGCTTGTCTTTGTCGGCCTATTCATGAATAACTTGTTATTGTTGATCTCCGCTCTTTAAAATTAAACTGATTCATGAATATTTTTATCCCCCAAGAATGTAAAACTGTATTGATTCAAGTAAAGATCATATTTGCTGCATATTGATCAGTTGGAAATTACTATACACTCATTTATGAAAGTGCATGTTTAAAATAATTATGATTAAGTTGATAAAATATAAAAAGCAAATATCAAACATTCTGCTTTTAATTAGCAGGGCTCAATTTTCATGCATATATAGGCCTATAATAGTGCTTTCGTCCTCGCGAGATTTTTACCGGCGTTAAATTTGTATTCGAATTTTACTAATTAATTTACATGTATCAATGTTTAGTGAGTAAACGGTGAGTATATGCCGTATGGTTATCTCGACCCGCCGGCTGCGCTGGGATCTCTCGACTTTGATCTCAAACCGTACCCCGTGACGTCATATCGATCGGTAAAGATGGCAGCGCTCATGCGAATAGCTACTTCCAATGGAGGGCCAATTTCACACATTTTTCAAAGTATTTCTCAGAGAAATGTTCATTTGGCCCGTAACTACACACACCTAGCTCAACATCTTAGTGTTTCTTCTCAGGTAAGTGAGCTCTATGTGAAGATAAAGAAAGTTATTAACTGTTTGTTGATTCTATTTTCCAGGCAGTCCCATGTCATATATTTCTATGTCTGTAATACCGGTATGTGATGTCTGAACAAACTTCACTCATCCAAATGCCATGGGCATGTCAATATACAAGGTTATGATAAAACATTAATATTGTCCTCTGTTCGGACTCCCTGTGTGGTGAAATGAGATTGGAAATGCTTGGCTTATGTCCTCTTATTGTTTGGGCCAAGCTGAGAAAAATGTTTGCCTGGCTTGAAGACTGAACTTGAACCTTGATAGGCACGGCCGTAGTCACTAGATGGCGCTGTCGCGGAAGTGCTCAAAATTTGTACGTAAGTTTCGTCCGCTTGTCAATGGGTGAAATCGCATAGCGATGCGATATCGTCAAAATTAAGCCCCTGTCAGCGCGGATGAATATGATATTTTCTCTTTGTGATTGTCCTCCCGTGCGATGAAAAATATGTCATCGTAATGCATAGGACTTTCGCGAGCTACCGAAGTCATTTTCGTGCCCCAAATTCCATGAAATCTTCCAAAAATAACCATGAAAGTGTCGGTAAGTCAAAAGTGTCGTGAGTTGCTCTCAATTCTTACCTTATTTAGTTGTATTTCTTGCAAAATGGGTCTCGAAGGGTTCTGGATTTTCCGTTGATTGTGAAACTTGAATTGATTTCCTTTCTGTGTCTTGCAGTTAAATTGCAGCGCGGGGAATCGCAAGGGCTGTGGAAGCCCTTTTCAGTGAGGTTTACAAGCTGAGCTGCCCTTGAATTTGGTCGAATTTTGAGCCATTTTGATCGCTCGCACGGGATGATTAATTAACATAACAATTAGCAGATTAGAGATCAAGATTACGTCACGTACGTGCGTACGTGTGATACACAGAAATGAAATAGAACTTGAATCACACGGAATCACAGTCAAGAAATGCTTTGTTTTCTTTGTTTGCTAAATGATTTCCTGAATTTAAAATCATGAATAAACACCAGAGTAATGACATGAAGGAGATAATCATGGTCATATGAGGAATAACTAAATATTTTCTGAAAACGAGTGAATATGATGGGGCAATAATGTGCATGCACTGGAAAATGAACATTCACCTCACTGTCGGTGCCGTGGTGTCAGTCACTCAGACACAGTGCTTTACTGCCTTTTACTGGCCTTTTCTTTGCACTGCCGCCGCCACTGGTTTTTCTTTTGCCAACTAGATTAAAACTCATTTATTAATATGTTTATTGCAATTTTTGAATAAATGGTAATACAAAGTGGAAAAAAATGAAGATAAAAATAATTTCAAGGACTAAAAACTTGTCATGCCATCACCCCCCCCCCCTCTAAAAAATACACACTATCTTGAATGACTCGTTAATTTAATTTGCATTGAAAAAATAAATAATTGTATTTATGCACTTTTTTATTTCTCATTCTTTCTGCCAGAATATCAGATGCCATCATGAATAACCTCACCACCAGATTGAACTCCTAAACATCTTGACAATGACTATCTACTGAGATATCTTGCCTTCTTGAGATTGGAAGTTTTAAGTTCAAGTCAGAGTGACCTAAGGCCCTACTAACAAGAAGAATCCAGATTTACATAAAAACAAATCCCACGAAAGATACAAACTGATTTTACTCTGAATGTGTAGTGTGTATGTGAGACACTGTGTTTGTGTTTATTTTGAGGAGGACCTCCTGTCTCTGTTTTTATTATTTTATTGACTGAATGAATGATCAATACCTCAAAGTGAGAACTGATTTTTGAGGAGAGTACATTAGTGTATGGTTTTGAGTGAATTTGATTTGAGTAACTGTTTTTCTTTATTATTTTTCTCATAATTATTATTTTGCCTTTTATTATATATTTTCAGTTATATATTGTCAGTTTATTTAAAGGGGAATGAAACCTTTGGAACAAATAGGCTTGTGTAGAAACAGAAAAATCAAAGAATAAGAATAAAGAAAGTTTGAGAAAAATCAGACAAATAATGAGAAAGATATGAGCATTTGAATATTGCAATCACTAATGCTATGGATATCCTCCCATTGGCAATGCGACAAGGATGTGTGATGTCACTGATGAACAACTTTCCCTTTGGTGGACTATAAAATACCCTCAAAATATCTCTTTTTGCTTTTTCTTATGATGATACAAACTCTTATCTATCCATCTTAAACTATCCATGATGTATTCTTAAAAAATATGTATTACATGCCCTCGTGTAGAAAGAACACATGATCTATGGATAGATGTGATAAAAGAGGCAATTCAAGTAAAATATATACTAAAGTAATGGGGAGAGTTGTTCACAAGTGACATCACACATCTTTGTCGCTTTGCCAATTTGCTATCTCCATAGCAATAGTGATCGCAATATTCAAATGCTCATAACTTTCTCATTATTTGTCCGATTTTTCTCAAACTTTTGTTGATCTCTTTCTTTGATTTTTCTGTTTTCACACAAGCTATCTTGTTCCAATGGTTTCATTCTCCTTTAACATTAAGTTGAACTTCCAAATTTGATCAAAGTGTTCAATTCTTGGGATAGAATTTTATCAGGTAATAAAACTGAGTTTGATAAATCTAAAAAAGGACACTGAAAAAAATATGAACACTTGGAGATGCTCACTAAGAAGAGGAAAAAACATGAAAGGAAATGGAACTTAAGTGGATGTTATAGCATGCCTTTCACAGATCTCCAAGCACCAGGAATCATAGGCGGCGGAAGTGGGAAGTATCCCCCTAAATTTGAGGTGGGGAGGGGACGATTCCATCCCCCTCAATTTTTTGTTGATAACCTTATTTTTAATTTTTTTTGGCTTGTCAATTTTCAATTTTGTTTCCTGTGTCCCCCCCAAGATATTATATGGTCACTATCTTTTTTTTGGGGGGGGTCAAAAGATTTTGGCGGTTCCCCCCTAAAATTTTTGGCTTTCCCCACCAATGCCAGGAATGTTGATATTCAACTGAGAGTTGCTGAAGTGGAATCTCCGTTTGTCTGTGAACTTGTTATAGAGAATGATTATTCCAGGACAAGTTAGATGATATTACCCAGCCCATAGCATACATCCCAACAATGGAATGGAGGCAATATACCCCTGTAATACATGAAGTATCATATTATCTTTAGGTTGGTTTGGAAAGTAAGTCCTCTAGTCAATATTAATGTCTGCCCAACAAAATGGTACTATCTGGCAATTTGGTGGTTCAATCACAAGCAGAAAAAGTTTAGTAAATTGACACTAGTAAGACAAACAAATATAATACAGCCAAACTGTCTGACCCCTTACTTGACTACTGACTTAACTAATTATTGAAAAATGACAAGGGATGCTTAGGCCCTTTGTAACCATTTCATTGGGCAGACTGAAGCAGATGACTAGAATTCATACTTTCATGAAGATGAAGGAACATCAAAATGATTATTACAATTTAGCAAATATGAATTTATAACACTGTCATGGTTATAAAAAGTAATGAATTTCTATCAAGTAAAATGACAATACAATGTAAGACATAACTGCAATAAAGTAATTTCATTTCCAAAAGATATCTTCCATAACTTAATAACCAAATTTCTCAAGATAATATTTCTTCTGCACAAAGTGTATGAAATGCTCAGTGTAAATCATGCTGTTTATAAATCTCTATGATTTTTTTTTTCAAAATGAAAATACATGTAAACTTAATCAAAACCAGGGGTGGTGGATCCAGGATTTATCCGGGGGGGGGGGGGCACATTTTCAGGATGAAAATTTGTCAAGCAAAAAAGGGCCTTACGGGGGGGGGGGGCATTCTTTGATGAAAATTGCATATTTTCATTACATCTTGACAGTAGCTCTCAAAGGGGGGGGGGTTGAGCTAGATGTGCCCTCCCCCAGATCCACCAGTGATAAAAATCAACATTTATGAAAGATTGCATACCTTATATTCTGAATTGGTAAATTCAATGCATATGTCTACAAAATGAAACTGACATGTTTGGATAAATTGCTTATTTTTGTTTCAAGAAAGAATTCATCAATAACAGCTTAGAGTTATTGAGAAAACATCAAGAAAAAATAATATTCTGATATGCAATAACTATATCTATTTTATACATGCTTTTTTTCCAAAAATTTAATCCTTGACATGGGGGGGCTGGTTTAGTAGTCAAATTCACCCCCCCCCGTTAAGTAAAATGCTTTATCAAAATAAGATTATGCTATCATTTATAAATTACTGCATTTTGGAGCCCATTAAAATTCAAAATGAATCAAAGAGGGCAGTGCCACACCTTATTCACTGAAATTAAGGAGGGGCATGCACAGCTGAAAAACTATCAGCAGGGGCAATAATTTTCACTGCAATGTTAGATATCCTAAAAAAAAATCCTGAAAACACATAATTAAAATGAAATTAAACTCCCAGGAAGTGCCCCTGTATACTATTACAGCCCTTGACCTGTATATTCTCAAGGGGTTCAATAATTCCTTCTCTTCCCTTGTAGAGTCGGTTCGGGTGCGAATGTGTCTGAAAAAAAATAAGTAAAAAAAGGATCATTAGTAAAAATTGTAGAGAGAACAGAACATATCATTTTTAAAAAATTTAGCAAGCAAAAACAAAGATTGATCTGGCATTGGAAAATAAAAGGAAATTAATTAACACCGCCCCCCCCCCCCGCTTCAACATATTTTTGTTGTTTGCTTCTGCTTACAACTTTATAAATTTACCCGATACACCTTTCAAAACTTTTGGCTCCATTATCATGATTATGCCACTGTTCAAGTATTATTTATTTGGAAACCACTGCTAAAACTATAAGGTGAAATGAAATTATATAAAGAAAAAATATATATTTCACAAAGTATAAAATCATAATGATGTAGGTCATGTTGAAATTAGACCCTGGACTGGACTTAAAAATAGATCAAGTGTAGTGTAGACCAAATGTAAATTAGACAAAGTGTAGACCAAATGGCAATTAGAATTTTTTTTAAACCAAATGGGTAAAGCCCATTTGGTATATATATAAAGACTAAAATATATGTATATAAGTTAAAAAAAATATAATTAAGTAGCCTAAGTTGTGCTGAAATTAGACCAACTGGACATTTCACAAAATGAGAATTAGACCAAGTGTAGACCAAATGGGTTAAGCCCATTCGGCATTAGACTAAATGAGAAGTGGGCAAATTGCATGTGAACCAAATGAATATACATATTTACAATGTGGAACTGCATGATATAAAGCCAATTTTATGTACCAGTATTTGACAAAGTAAAAAAATATACAATTATGTAGGTTATGCTGAAATTAGACCAACTGGACATTTCACTAAATGAGAATTAGACCAAGTGTAGACCAAATGGCAATTTAGTAGACCAAATGGGTTTAGCCCATTTGGCATTAGACCAAATGACAAGTGGGCAAATTGCATGTAGACCAAATGAAAATACACCAGAAAACACATTTCACAAGTTGGGACTGATATAGAGAGCCGTAGCAGACGACGGAGATGGGTACATGATTTGCGTCCGCAAAAAACGCGCACGCATCTATGTACTAACATGAAAAACAGCATATGGGACGATCTGACTAAAAATCGCACATGCGGGGCTATTTGAGAGTCACAGCAGAGGACGGCTAGCAGACGCCGACGGGCGCGCGCATTTAGCGAGCACATCGTGATCGTTTAAACTATCGATAGTAAGGACAGTGCATTAACAGGGACCCGCGATGTCTATGACTTTTTCGACCCATGTTGGTGCTATGAAATTGCTGTTTTTTGCAGTTTAAATGAATTTTACGTAAGTTTTAAGTGGTTTCACATGACAAATTAGATATTAAGAAATTTTTTGATATCATTCTTGGGGACAACAAACACATTTTGAAATTCTTGTTGTCCTGCCTAACCTTGATCATATTCACTCATTCAATGAACAAGGGGCCGATTGCACAAAAGGGTCTTTGCAAGGACCGTCTTTTGTGTCGCCCATCTTTTATGATGCGCCATGTGAAACGCATTTTAAATAAATCAACTGCAAACATATTTCATTCGCCGGTAAAATTAGCAAAATATTTGTTTATAAAATGATATGATATATCATGAAATTGTATAAAATTTGATTTAAAAGCAAGCTAACGAATCTTATTTTTTATCATAAATTTCAGAAACACCCCGCTTATAAGCGTATCATAAAAGATGGGCAACACGAAAGACGGTCCTTGGAAAGACCATTTCGTGCAATCGGCCCCAGGTTATGATATAACCTTGTTCTCAGTTATATCTCCATGTGTGGCAAAATGAGGATGGCAATGTTTGGCTTATTTCCTCTTTCTTTGGGACAAATGCTTGATTTTTTAACACTGACAGTTTCCATTACACCTAATCGTCATACAACTTGGCTCTTAAGTAAATTTGATTCTTTAAATTATTTTTTTCTCAATTAAAAATAGTGATCAAAAAATGAAAATTTTCTTGCCATATTACTTTCCACCAATAGAGGGCATACACAAAAATTTGCCCCAAAATCAAGTTTTTGAGCGCTCTGGTGAATACAAAAAATATTCCTAAGTTACTCATGAAAAATAATTGCAACTGGTTGAAAATTAGTAATTTTGGTCAAAAAGTGATATTTTAATGATTTTTTTAGTGTGTGCTCTGTACAACATTGGCATACCATAGTCCTACCTGTAGATTCCCCACAGGCAAGATGGTTGCAGTGAACAAGTGATCATATTAAATTCATATTCATTACTTAATGACTTATGTGCATACACTTAGAAAAAGGGGATTGGTGCTAATCAGCTAATGATGGGGCTGTTGCTGTACCGTATTTGCTGGCATAAAGGCCACACTACTTCTGGATGAAAAAATCACGCAAAGTCGGGGTGCGGCCTATACGCGGCGATAGTAAAAATTAGTGTCTGATGGTCAAAGCAGCATGTTGTTGTACGTGTGGGACCACAATGATTCCTTCACCAAATGGGCAGATGAAACAACACTTTTTTTAGGATAAAATTATCCAAAACTACTGCTCTAAGTAACGATTTTCAGTAATGTTTAATACTTTTGGATAACTTATCAAACTAAGTCTATTCATATCTATATTTTTCCCCATCGTCACCTACCATGGATCTTTCCTTTTACGCATTTTATTGCAAAAATGCTGACGCCCTCTAGTGGCAGGTAATTGCCATTCGCAGATGATTGCGGCAATTATAAAATTAATTGCCGGTATGACGAAACAACTTTATCGGCAAAAGGGGTAATGTCAGTAGTGATTTTATTTTAAGGGGATTTTTCGGGATACTATTAATCTTTGGAATTATGTAACATAGATTAATATATGTTTTCTTTTATATCTCCCTTACAGGTAACATTAACATTAACATTACCTCTACACATCGTATTGAAAAATAAAACATAAAATTGAAAATGATTAGTAGATATGCATATTTGAAATCGTAGGAGATGTATAAAATGCGCGATATTTTCCCCTGTGTTGGTTGCTTTTCTTTATTCCTTTGACGCTTGTTAATGTTATGAATTATTTTTGCCTTTTTTTTTGCTGATTTTTTTTTTTTTTAAAGAGACCCAAAATCGGGGGTGCCGCCTATCCGCCGCTGCGGCCTTACCGCCAAGCGCTGGCAAATACGGTACTTGTTGAGGGGGTCAAAATAAGGGAATACTTAGCCAAGGTTACCGTTTTGTTTCCAAAGCTTGTTAACGATAGGGATTCACATGCCAATACTTAAGGGGTGCATTATCAGAACTTGAAATAAGGATGATTTTGAAACCCAATGGTTATGCGTGGTATCCATTCATCAATGGAAGTGCCCCCCCCCCTTCTGGAGTTCCATGTCCCTTTCCTTATTTTGCTAAACTGTTTGAATTTATAATTGACTAATGTTAACAGGGACCTACAGAATCTATACATGCCATATTACTTGCAAAGACTGTGCAATCATTATAGGATGATATAGAAATAAAATCATAGTCATTGTCATTAGTATGTGTGTTGTATTTATACTGCATTGAATAATGTGATATTGGTAGTATATTGGCCATGCACTGTCAAGTATATGTATCTGTTTCTGTTTCCTTTGTGGTAAATCCCATTGCCAATCAATGCCAAGCTGGAATATAACAAATTATGAAACATTTTACATCTAGGATAGTCAGTCAGTGGCTGACAATATTTGGCAACATAATTACTCTCTGGGCTTTTTATTGTTAAAGTGGAGATAATGGCAGAGCTTGTATTTGAATTTACAACTTTTCAATCATGAGTCCAAAATCTAACCACTAGTCCACATGTGTCTTGGTTTGTTCTTGTAGGTAATTTGGCAGAATGTATTATTTGTGAGAAAGAAGATTTAAAGAGGTTTGATAAACTTTGATTGATGTATTGTAGCTATAAGACGAGAGTGCACTTATGATGGTGGTGGCAGCGACGGTGATGATGTCACATCAAAATCTTAACAGATCAATTTCTTGAAATGTCATAATTAATTATGTATTTTTTTAAAAAACTCCTATTTCATGAAACTTGAACATAAAAGTAAACAAGTCAGTTTGCATTTTGCAGGTCATTTGGTAAAAATCTTAGGGCACAGTAGCACACAATGCTGGAAATAGGCTATTTTGATGCTCCAAATGAGTTTTGACCATGTATTAGGATTGACATAAAAATCTTAAAATAAGGTTAAAATTCAAGATGATTTTAAAAAGCACAAGTTCCTGTGACTTCAAACTTGGATCAGTCATGTATCATTAAATGGATGAATGTGATTAGGCATCTGGGCCAATTGACAACGATTAATTGGGGTTGATGAACTGTCCATGTTGTGGTATTTCCAAAGGTCATGATTTTGAATTTCTATATTCTAAGTATGAAATTATTATATTCTGTCAAAATTTTCAGCAATCGTGACTTATCTTGGTACTCTTGTAACTGTTTACCATTGAAACATCAATGTCATTTTGGTATTAATGATTTTGATGAATTATGATGATGATGATAATGATGATGATGATTATGTTTGTGGAACATTGTGGCTCAGGGTATTAGTTTCTTGACTTTGAAACAGAGGGCTGTCATCTGTGGAATTGTGGTTCCAATCCCAGCCATGGAATTGTTTCCTTTTGCAATGAATTGATCTACATTTTGCTGCATGCAAGTGATGCTACCCAGGTGAGGTACATGTCAATTGACACCTGGCAGGATTTTTTTCCTTGAAATGCTGAGCATGTTAGTACAGAAATTCTGTTAAAGCCAGGGTAGTATGCAGCTGCATTAAATGTTGTAGAATGGTTTGGGATATCTGATAGAGAATCATATTGTATAAGCACGTATAAGTAATTTATGATTGATGACAATGGTGATTTTGATGATGATGGAAATGATAATTGTGATATTGATGAATAAGCTGATGGTGATGATACGACAACGATAATGATGACCACAATGCTACTCTCTATTGTGTTGTAGTTATTAGAATGATGACAGTATTGATGTTGATGATGATGATGACAATGATTATGGTGATGATGAAGAAGATGATGATGATGATTCTGATGAAGATGATGATGGTAATGACAATGATGATGATGACCACAATGCCAATGCAACTCTCTGTACTGTGTTGTAGTTATTAGAATGATGACAGTATTGATGTTGATGATGATGACAATGATTATGTTGATGATGAAGAAGATGATGATGATCCTGATGATGATGGTGATGATAACGACGATGATGACCACAATGCCAATGCAACTCTCTATACTGTGTTGTAGTTATTAGAATGATGATGACAGCATCGATGTTGATGATGATGATAATTATTATGTTGATGATGAAGAAGATGATGATGATGATTCTGATGAAGATGATGATGGTGATGGTAATGACAATGATGATGACCACAATGCTACTCTCTATTGTATTGTAGTTATTAGAAGGATGATGACAGTATTGATGTTGATGATGGAGATGATGATGATAATGATTATGTTGATGATGAAGAAGATGATGATGATCCTGATGATGATGATGATGGTGATGATAACGACAACGATGATGACCACGATGCTACTCTCTTTTGTGTTGTAGTTATTAGAATGATGATGACAGTATTGATGTTGATGATGGAGATGGTGATGATGATAATGATTATGTTGATGATGAAGAAGATGATGATGACAACGACAATGATGATGATGACCACGATGCTTCTCTCTATTGTGTTGTAGTTATTGGAATGATGATGACAGTATTGATGTTGATGATGGAGATGATGATGATAATTATTATGTTGATGATGAAGAAGATGATGATGATCCTGATGATGATGGTGATGTTAATGATGACAACAATGACCATGGTGATCACAATGTTGATCTCTATTGTGTTGTAGTTATTAGAATGATGATGACAGTATTGATGTTGTTGATGGTGATGATGATGATGATGATAATGATTATGTTGATGATGAAGAAGATGATGATGATCCTGATGATGATGATGATGATGGTGATGATAACGACAACGATAATGATGACCACAATGCTACTCTCTATTGTGTTGTAGTTATTAGAAGGATGATGACAGTATTGATGTTGATGACGGAGATGATGATGATAATTATTCTGTTGATGATGATCCTGATGATGATGGTGATGTTAATGATGACAACAACGACCATGGTGATCACAATGTTGATCTCTATTGTGTTGTAGTTAGTAGGATAATGATTGATGATTATCATGATCATGAATCACGATAGTTATAATCATCATCGTTATGACCAAGTTTTTCATGACTTGTGATTTTAATAATAATAATAATAATAATTGGATTTATATAGCGCTTTTTCCAGAGGATACAAAGCGCTGTTGATTGCATAAGACAAGTTAAGGTTTATGGATATAAGTGTGTTTTGAGATGTTTCTTGAAGAGGTTAAGAGAAGAGAGGTTTCGAAGAGATGGAGTGAGTTTGTTCCAAAGACGGAGTTGAAACCAGCCTGTTTTGTGGACTTTGGAATTACACAGGAAGGAGCAGATGTCACTGAATTACTTTATTAGTGTATTTAAGATAAAGATAATCATAATCAATTCGTCATAGGATTGTTGACAGAATATATGAAAAATGAATTTTAAGTTAATTTTGTATTATGTAATTCGATGTCTATTTCACATTGTCATTTCATAAACAATTTATTTGATTGTATATACTACCCTTGTATATGTTTTTTTGTCTCACCTTTTCAACGTCAATACAAAATCTTACATGTAACTCATTCTTTCATAACTGAAAATATAAAGACCGCTGTAAATCTTAGTATACATGTAGTGTTATCACCGTGTAGGCTTTTTTTCTCCTAGGGGGGAAAGATTGCGTGTGGAGAAACGACTATGGTACTTTTTGTTTTTAGCGCCTCTAAATACCCATTATTATTAACGACTACTGTATGAAATGAAAAATAAAGTGTAAACTCCCTTCTCAAAAGAAGTATGAGTATATTTAAAAAATAATTGTTTAGTCATGAAATTAATTATTCATTATTTTATTTTCTCAGCAATTGAATGCTCCAGTCTAAGTTGGTATGATGCATATATTGCCTCTGCTATTTATTATTTTTATAATGCAGTGCATTTCTGGGAAAGGGTAATCCAAATCTAGATGGCTGATATTCAAATCATATTTAATTTTGTGAAATTATTCTGCATGGATGTGACAGAGTAATTACTCAGCTTTCCATTCATAGCCTATTCGTAACATTTGTGCCACGCATGACTGAATTAATTGATATTGAAGACAACAGGTGCAGATATCAATTAATTCGGTCATGCATGGCGCAAATGGTACAAATATTTGGGTATCAGTGGAAAGCTGATGAGTTTCTCTTTCATATCCATGTAGAATATTTTACAAAATGATCCGAATACCAGCCCTATAGATTTGGATTATCTTTTTTTTTCTGAAACGCACTGTATCTCCCAATTCATCACAGTTATTGAATTTTTTGAAGCACTATTTTGTGACTAAGGCTGTACTCGTAGTGTCGATATCCAGGAAATCTAAGCCTTTCGTGGAACAGGTTTAGTTATATTGGAGCTTACTCCGTGGTTAAACATAAAACTAAAAATGGGTCCCAGGTCCTGAAAATCTGCATGTCAAGTTCATCAGTACAGGCTGTACGATCTCTGAAGGGTGTTGTGTTACTTGTGTACATGAAGCACTTTTTTTTAGTTTATTGATTATTGGAATAATGCGTACTTTCGGCTTGTTTAATCACATTGGGTTATCGTGTCGGGTCCGGCAATTGCGTATAATCGACCATTCGAGAAAAGAGCCACCTGAACTCCCGAATAATCTTCACAAAAATAACTGGACCCGACGTTTCGGGAATTTTGGGGAAGGGGGCAATTTTTGAATGGTCGAATTTCGCGATTGCCCGCGACCCAACGCAACAACCCGATGTGATGACACAAACCCAAACCTTCGGGGTATTTACTTAAACAAAATTAGTTCCATGATAATATTATAAACGATGTCCTTCGTTTGTCGTTAGATCTGGGTCAAGAGTCTTCATACGATGACGCGATGACGGCTGTGTTTCTCTATATTTAAAGGTCAAGTCCACCTCAGAAAAATGTTGATTTGAATCAATAGAGAAAAATCAGACAAGCACAATGCTGAAAATTTCATCAAAATCGGATGTAAAGTAAGAAAGTTGTGACATTTCAACGTTTCACTTATATGAGCCAGTTACATCCGAATGAGAGAGTCGATAATGTCACGCACTCACTATTTCTTTTGTTTTTTATTGTTTGAATTATACAATATTTCAATTTTTACGAATTTGACGATTAGAACCTCCTTGCCTGAAGCACAAAATGTTAAAATAATGGAATTCCACGTGTTTAGGGAGGTATGAAACTTTATTTCACATGACCATGATGAGAAAATAAAAATATTTCATGTAATAAAATACAAAAGAAATAGTGAGTGATGCCATCAGTTCCCTCATTTGTATACCAACCGAGATGTGCATAGGACTGTTTTGTGAAACGAAGCGAAAGTTTAAAATGTCAATCCGACTTGGATGAAAATTTCAGTGTTGTGCTTGTTGAATTTTTCTCTTTTTATTCAAATCAAGTTTTTGTTGGGGTGGACTTGTCCTTTAAAATCAGTGTTGGAAGGCATATGGTTGTATTTAATCAACCCTTTTTATCAAAAAGCTAAGGTCATGTCTGTGAGGATAAAGCAAACTATCAACATGAAATGAATGCGAATTCGCTTCTAGATGTTTAAATTATCTGTGTTTATTTTGTGCACTTTGCTTTGAAAAATATTAGTCGTTTGAAATCTTAGCTGCAGATAGATCAAAACTAAACTAAACGGAAAGGAAAAACAGTGTCATGTATGCACGGTCCACCTCTCTTCAAAAGGATTATAATAATGACAAAATTAGCTCATTATAGGCCTCACATTTTACCTATAGATGTATACATATAACTAAAAACAAGATCTTTTTATAAAATTTTCGAAAGTGAGAATGTGGTATAATATTTCGTGAAAATAAATATAAAAACGCTTTTTGTTTATCAATATGTATACATTGCAACATATCTCTAGACAATATTATGATGACCGTTTGTAATGAACAGCCTAATTAAGCACTATTTCTTTGGGATCAAAGGAAAACGAGTAAATAGACCAACTGCGATTTTTTGTTTGACTATTATATTGTGGAGTGGAGAGGTATACAAACAAAATATCAAATGTTGTAAATATATATATATATATATATATATATAAATGTGTGAAGTTATACACGTACTACAGCTTTGGCAACTCTTTGTATTTAAATAATGGTCTAGTGGTTAAGGCATCGGCATTCAAAGCTGGGGGCCCGGGTTCGATTCCCGGCAGAGACATTTTTCGGAGGAGCCGTGGTGTAGTGGTTCTGACTCTCGCCTTGTAAACAGAGGGTCGTGTGTTCGAATCCCACCGCGGTCTGGCGTCCTTTGGCAAGGCGTTAATCCACACTTTGCCACTCTAGACCCAGGTGCTAAATGGGTACCCGGTAGGATGTGAAAGTCATTGTAGCTTGTCCAGTATTGTGTGCGCCTCACAGGCGACTGACTGGAATACTCCCCAGGGAGTGGAGGATGTGCACACATTGTGTGCGGGAATGACTGATTGAATCCGATGACCGGGGTAATAATATATCTGTAAAGCGCTTAGAAACGTCGTTCCGATGGATTAAGCGCTATAAAAGCGGATTATTATTATTATTATCACCAATTTTTCCAAAAGGGTAGATAGCTCTGGGGAACCTTGATTTAAGCTACGCTTACCTTTGTTCTCTTCATCCATTTCTGTCACACTATATATATATATATATATATATATATATATATATACACTTGGTGAATGCTATCCTTGTAAAGAAGAGTGCTTGATGTCTGTGATGAGGCAGAGCATGAAATAAAAATCAATAAACTACTGATGAACCACACGTTATATGTGTAACTTTATTTATTTTATATATATATATATATACGTATATATCAAAATACTTAAAAAGTCAATTTTCGATATAAACTGATTTATGCGTTTTTTATATAAAGTTTCTTTGAAAACATACAATATCTTTTTACGAAAAATGATTTCTTGTTGTAAGGTGTTCAAGTTTCCCGCAATGCTTACATCAGCCTGTTGTAATTTTAGCCTATTCTTAACCACATTTTGTGGTACAAGGACTCGATGATTTATCCTTCAGGAGTTGGAGTGTTATCTAAAAGTCTTTGACATCCAGACAATGCCCTATAAACTGACAATCCAAGGATATCTTTGTCATTCATTTCGTGGGACGATTTAATTAGGTCCAAATTCCTTGTCGGCAAACGACAAATTTTCAAAGTTAAAGATTTTCAAAGGTTCGGTAAACAATAGGTATACACACGTACCCCCAGAGTAAACGGGAAACGCCAATGACCTTTTCATTAACATAAAATGTCCCATGAAAGCAAAGCATTAAAAAAAAACATCTTGAGCGCATGACAAGAAAACCCCATTGTTTCATTGTTTTCGGAAAGTTTTTTTTATTACATTTAGAGTTTTGATATGTTTATGACTTGAGACATGTTTTTTAAATGTTTTTTGTATTGCAAGATCCGATTACAACACGTGAGGCGATGATTTACGTTGAGATAAATTTGCCCTTGAAGACAGTCATTGTAATCGGAAGATCTGATATTATTTGTTCATAGCCTGAAAAGTCTATTCATATTTTGCTGAGATATAGTGTCAAATCATAGATTGTTGGAAACTAGTATCAGTGTGATTGTATAAAAAGACACTTCTCTGTATAAAAGCTCGTATTAATTGGCATCAGTGAATCTAGATTATTCTTAAAACTCTAGTATCCAACAAATTTTGAAAAGAAAATCCAATTTTCTCATATGGACATAGGCAAATCGAAGTTTAATTAGAATTTTGTACAAAATAATGTGATTAAAAGGGATAATGTACTCTCAGACCACTTGGTACATGCGTGTTAATGATGTCATGGACTTATCAGTGGATATAATTAGGTCCCCTGAGATAGGCATTGTTCTTACCTTACAATGCCATCGTTATATAATCACTTGACAGTTGACCATATGGTTTTTTGGTGAGAGTTATGAGAGTACATTGTGTGTAAATTATGAATTTTACGAGCTATTGTCTGCTCAGAATATTCATGAAGCAAGTTCCTGCGCTGTATTATCCCAGCTGTGTATAGTGCACAGCCGTGCGAGGTTTTATGGTTCTATGGCGAAGGCTCACGTCACATTGATCTACATAAACTGGATGAGAGGTCGCACGCTGATTGGCTATGCAGACACGAAGTCACCCCATACGCAGAGTGGTCGCCATCTTAGGACAGTACACAAAGCGGTCGATCTCCTTTTTTGTTTAGTTTGTGTTATGCACACGGTACTTCGGCGATCGCAGTAGTTTATCATAGAGACACAGACACCAGACACTCGTCAAAGAGTGTCATTCATCGCAGCTGAAAATGTCGACTTACAGTGTGAACCAGATTGAGGACGATTTTGATGAAGCGTTTGAAGATAAAAGCGAAGATAACTTTAGTGAAGGATCTCTTGAGGAGGTGGTTAAAGAAATTTCATTGAAGTGGTGGACTTTGCTGTTCTTGTATCATTAAGCTGTGCATGGGGCGAATTCCCAGGGGCGAATTCGGGAGATTCTCGGACGGAACTCGCGTAATCATTGGAAATTATTAACATTGGATTAACAACGCACTTTTAGTCTTTGTTTGGATAAATTTTACATTTTTTTCTTCTTACGTTTAATATCTTTGGATTGTTCCTTTCTGATTTCTGTAGGCATATCTTTTTACCAACTCGTGATTTTTCGTTATAGATCTAACCTAGCAAAATCAAATGTGTGATATTAATTATTAGAGATTTAATTGTGACGCGCAGGTTTGAGATTTTTTTTTTTGGGGGGGGGTGGGGGCGGGTTATTGACAGAAAGGAAAGTCATGAATTGTATCTGAATATTACATTTTTTCCACGAAAGACTGTTTAAGAAAGGACGTAATTAGTACTTATCAAATTCGAAATGATAATAATTTGAATTTCGCGGTCGCTTTCAAACAACGGGGACAATAAAATTCGACCCATTGTTGAAAGGTGGTTGGTTCTAATTGCCGCCTGCGTGGGTCGAGGGGGGGGGGGTATTATGTAGGCATATGTGCAGCGTATAAGAATGTATCTTTTAAAACATATTCTTACTTTTATGCAAACTTTTTTTTTCAAAACTTATTTTGGCAATATGAAAGCTTTTTTAGATAAGCAGTTTTCAGCAGCTTCTTTTTGCCAATATGAAAGCTTGTCAGATATAGCAATAATTGATGTGCAAACTGGAATCTTGGTGAGCTAGCACTTCAACATTTCGTCCAACAAGTTCACTTTGATTTTTTTTTGATTGGCAGAGAAGCATTGTAGCTATGGTAACCGCCAGCTAGATGAAACACCTGACATGTCCTTTCATGAAAGTTACGCTGTCCAGCATTGCATTTCTTAAACCTGATCAGTTGATAGTACTTTAAGTTTTTGAAATGTCACCATAACTTATCAAGTGTATGGACCTAGTTCTTGAAACCTGGACATAAATGTGGTCAAGCATTACTGAACATCCTGCATGGCTGAGTTTCAGGTCACATATCTAAGGTCAAAGGTCATTTAGGGTCGGTGAACTTATAGACCATGTTTGGAGAATTGATATCCAAATCTTAACCAAGGAAAAAAAGTTTTTGAAATGTCATCATAAACTTTGAAAGTTTATGGATCTAGTTCATGAAACGTGGACATAAATGAAATCAAGTATCCCTGAAAAAATTATTCAGTAGTTGTTTTCAAAGACAGCATTGCTGCTTCAGGCGCGACTGCGAGAGGTGTACCACTTTTTTTTTAAACAAGTGCACACCTAGTTACCGATAATGCAAATAGCATTTCCATTTATTTGAAAGCAGGATAAAAGAGCATTGTAGATTAAATGCCTTGCTCACGGGCATAGGAGCCGCGGCCGGGGATCGAACTCCGGACCGTATAACCAGGCGCCTTAGACCACTCGGCCACGGCACCTCCACTCTACCAAGAATACCACTTGGTAGTTGTTATTATTACATTTGTTCCTCTCAGACAGAAACCCTTAATTTGTCAGAATTCATTGAACGAATGTGACACAATTTCATACACATATTGTTATGCTTGCAAAGTAAATAATGCTCTCTCGGCAAAATCTATTCAACATTAATTGCCCATACTAATCAGTATTCTAACTGATTCGGACAATAGATCAACAAATATCTGTACTTCGTTCTGGGGCACATAAAGGGGAGATCACCCGGTCGAATTGTTAGTTGTAAAACTAGCAGAAAAATGATTAAAAATTCTGGTGAAGGTTTTAAAACAATATATCAGAGATTAGTAAGAAAATTGTTAGAATTTAATTTGTTTATTCTTTGATTTATTTTCCTCAAACCTTTGTCAATATTTTGAATTATTTTTTTGGTGCTATTTATACTGTAAACTTTTTGTCAGGGTGAACTTCCCCTACTTGGTGCCTATAACTTCATACCGTTTTTACTCTCTGGGCGCTTTTCATTTTGGCAAGAATAAAGTAAAGGAAGTGACTATAATATTTTATTTGCATGGTCTTTATGATATTTTTGTATTTCCAAAATCTTCAGCAGGATTTAAAATATAATGCGAATGATTCCATGCTTCCGCAAGACGATGCCAGAGGCATTGTTTTGTCAGATTATTCGTCATGTATTTCCGTCCGTCCTTCCGTTTAAGAAATCGACTTCTGACATATTACAATACTTGTAAATAAATGTGGCAATGATTTTTTTTTTAGTTTGGGTTATTGTATCATTAAAGGTCACAGAGATCATATTTTGACATTGTGTTTTCAGAATAATTTGTGGATTATTATAACTTAAAATATCGGGATGATTATCTGATAAATAATGCGGATATCAAGGCAAGGGCCACAGAGGTCATTATATAGAAATATCTTCAACTTCAAACTCAGTCCAAGTATGTTGGCATAAAGCTCTTGGGGGAGAGAAGAGATGATTGCATTAGGGTTTGAGTATCAAGGTCACAGAGGTCATTATGTATTAGATTTTTTTTCTTAATGTCTCGCCTAAACGAATCATTAGAGACCTAAATCCTTTTCCTGTTAGTCTGTTGGTTTGTTATAAAAATGTTAAAATCTTGGTTTAATCATTTTACTTTTTACGTAAATGTTAAAGTTTTTGTTTAACTTGTACTCATTCTATATTTCTGCATCGATTGTGTTTTGGTGCAAATGATCCTCGTATAATAAGGGTACCACATTTGTGGTGATGACGATAGTTGGGTCAAAGATCATCTAGGCTAGGGGTCAAAAGTTCAAATAATGGGGTGGGGGCCACGTGTATTTTCTTGTTACAAAAATGTTTAAGTTTTTGTTTAACATGCTCTCATTTTTTTCTGCGTCAGTTATGCTCATACTTGGCAGAAATGACCCTTATATAATGCCACACGTGCGGTGATGAAGATGGTGAGGTCAAAGGTCATCTAGCGTTCAACATTTCAAATAATGGGGGCCATGTGCATTTTCTTGTTACCAAAAAATAATGGATTGGTTTAACTTTCTGTCATTTCTTTATTTCTGCGTCAGTTATGTTCATAGTACTTGGTACAAATGGTCCTTGTATATTACCATATTTTGTATGATGAAGATGATGAGGTCAAAGGTCATCTAGGGGTCAAAAATTCAAATAATGGGGACATGTGAATTTAAACAAAAATTGTTTAACTTACTCTCATTTCTTTATTTCTGCAATGATAGTGTTTATACTTGATACAAATGATCCTTGTATAATACCACATTTGTGGTGAAGAAAATGGTGAGGTCAAAGGTCATCTAGCATTTAAATAATGGGGGCCATGTGCATTTTCTTGTTACCAAAAAGGATTGGTTTGACTTTGCTGTCATTTCTTTATTTCTGCATCAGTTTGTTCATAGTACTTGGTACAAAATAGTCCTTGTATAATAAAACATTTGTGGTGATGAAGATGGTGTGGTCAAATGTCATCTAGGGGTCAAAGGTTTAAATCATGGGGACATGTGCACTTAGTTTTGTTTTGACTCTCATTTCTTTATTAAGCAGCGATTCTGTTCATACTTGGTACAAGCGATCCTTGTATAAAACCACATTTGTGATGATGAAGATGGTGAGGTCAAAGGTCATCTAGATGTAGGGTTCAAATCTTGGGGCATGTCCATTTTAAAAAGTTTTTTGTTGTCTCGCCCACCAGAGGTGAAGACGAGATGTAGGGATCCAAATGTCCGTCCGTCGTCCGTCCGTCACAAACCTAATGACACATAACTCCACAACCGTAAGTCGCTTTTCAACCAAACTTGGGTGGTAGATGGACTTGGGGGACCTGCATGTTATGCTGCAGTCAGAGGTCACATGGTAAGGTCAAAGGTCATTTTCATTTCAACATTGAAATTTACATGCAAGACTCTCTTGTGACACCTAACTCCGCAACCGTAAGTGACTTTTCAACAAAACTTGAATGGTGGATGGACTTGGGGGACCTGCATGTTAGGCTGCAGTCGGAGGTCACATGATAAGGTCAAAGGTCATTTTCAGGTCAATGTTAAAGTTTACATGCAAGACTCTTAACTCCGCAACCGTAAGTCGCTTTTCAACCAAACTTGGATGGTAGATGTACTTAGGCGACCTGCATGTTATGCTGCAGTCGGAGGTCACATGGTAAGGTCAAAGGTCATTTTCAGGTCAACATTAAAGTTTACGTGCAAGGCTCTTATGACAAGTGCTATTCCATCCCAGTCATTTCACAATGAAGTTTCGATATAATCCTCTTGCGTGCCCTCACAAATCATGATATTTCTGGTTATTTTCATAAGTGGGCGAGACACAAAATTACTTTTGCCCTGTTTAACTTACTCTCATTTCGTTTTTTCTGCAGTGATAGTGTTTATACTTGATTTAAATGGTCCTTGTATAATTCACATTTGTATTGATGAAGATGGGTGAGGCCAAAGGTCATCTAGGGGTCAGTAGTTTGAATAGTTTGGGCCATATGCAATTTTCTAATGAAAATGTTAAAGCTTTTGTTTAACTTGTTATTTCATTATTTCTGCATCAATTGTGTTCATACTTGGTACAAGCATGGAGCTATAGAACATCGACAAGTGATCCTCGGGTAAACATCACATTTGTGATGATGAAGATGGTGATGTCATAGGTCATCTAGTGTCAAATGTCAAATTACAAATGTAATTTCTTTATTTTTGTATAAATTTGTTCAAATGATTATTAAAGTTATTGTCACATATGCCTACAAATCTGCATCAAAGGCCATGTCTTCGTCAAAAGATGTTCATAAATCATGTTTTATTGATTTCAATTGATTGATTTTCATGAACCACCTTATTATCAACCGATGTCGATACTAAAAATCTTTGCATCCGATTGGCTGAATTTAAATGAATCAGTGAAAATCACAGAAATTAACTTTTCATTAGAATCCCCCTGACATTTGTACTCCACATAAGCAGTTTGATTTAAAGGAGAGTGAAACCTTTGGAACAAGATAGCTTGTGTGAAAACAAAAAAATCAAAGAAACAGATCAACGATAGTTTGAAAAAAAATCGGACAAATAATGAGAAAATTATGAGCATTTGAATATTGCGATCATTAATGCTATGGAGATCCTCAAATTGGCAATGCGTCAAAGACACGTGATGTCACTTGTGAAAAACTCTCACCATTTGGTATATATTTCACTCAAATTGCCTCTTTTATCACATCTATCAGTAGATCGTGTGTTCTTTCTATAGGAGGGCATGTAATACAGATTTTCAAAGAAATACATCATGGATAAAGAGTTTGTATCACCACAAGAAAAAGGAGAAAGAGACATTTTTGATGGTATTTTATAGCCCATCAAAGTGAAAGTCGTTCACATGTGACATCACACATCCTTGTCGTATTGCCAATAGGAGGATCTCCATAGCATTAGTGATTGCAATATTCAAATGCTCATAACTTTCTCATTATTTGTCAAATTTTTCTCAAACCTTTTTTGTTCTTATTTGATTTTTCTGCTTTGACACAAGCCTACTTATTCCAAAGGTTTCATCCACCTTTAACTGAATCTTGAAAATAAACCTATATCTAGCTAAATTTTATGTTGCGTCGAACTTACATCATCTATGGATGTAAAGTGCCACTCAGTCTTCATACTATGCTGAGGTTCTGAGATAGCTGCCATTACGTCAAACTTCCCTTTGAAACAATATCGCAGTTCGGATTGCGAACTGCGGTGTTGTACCCCATTTTCCATTTGGATCTCCTAAAACTCATTTCCAAGCCCTTATCAACCGCGCTTGGCCAAGTAATCCAGGGGTAATCCCCGCTGTCTCAATTTCACCCCCACAGGCCAGTATATGAGCGTTGAGCAAAGGACGAAAAGATAAACAACAGCTGCGCTATTACGTAAGACTTCTCTGCCTGTAGTAGGACCTTCGGAATGAAATTATTGTATTCCATATTTAATCACGTTTTCAAAGGCATATTGTATTCAGTAACCCAATGTTAGTCCATTTTCAATTTCGAACGAAGAAAATCGACCTCGGAATAAGGAAAGTAAGCGAATAAAAATGACGGCATGCTTACAGGGACGGCATTTTACGTAAGACTTCTCTGCATGCTGCGCATGCATCCCATCGTGTGTGGCCCCCTGCTGTGACTGTATATGCCGGGCTGTTGTTTTATCTTCGGACCAACATCAAGAAACAGGTGTTTTGATACTTAAATTGCTTTCTTGAGGCAGTTACGGCTGGAGAAGAGAATTGATGAGAAGGGGAACTGGGGTATAGTGTTCTCAAATGGAAGTTTTTCGTCATTGGCATTTGTTGTGAGCAGATTTGTCAAGTCACTAACTCATCTCGTTCCCATTTTATGTACAGGTGCCAGATGTAAAGTTCGATTCAACAAGAACTTATTCTCTCAAGAAATCGGATCTGGGTAATGGTACCTACTGGCAACAACAGAAGATAATTCATTCATTAGCTGAACAGGTAAGTCATATTAAATATCAAGTCCACCCCAAGAAAATGAATCAAAAGAAAAATCAGATTAACCTTACACTGAAAAGTTAATTAAAAATTTTTGCTTCTTTTTCACAATATACACTTATTCCATATATTTGATATATTCCATATTACACAATTTTCGAAATTTTGTTTTAAAAGGGGCACAAAAATACATAAATAAATAAATGCCTTATAACTATGCCAGCAAAATTATAAATTGTAATTCATAATTTTGTGTAATTATGTTCATGGGCATGTTACATGTATGTAATGATTCAACTGTTACATTATATTATTCTGTGAATTTCTTTTCGTTGTACATAGCAGGAATAGTCTTGTGCATACCATTATCCATTTAACAGACACAATAAATTCAAATGAAAGGAAATGAAAGTTACATTGTAGGGTTTCATAAACCCCAAGTTATGAACAACTTTATGCCTGACTGATGACCTGTGCAGTGCTTTAAAAAAAATCAACAAACTTCAACAAATTATTAACTTTCCATGTAGAAAGATCAGTAATGGTGGGACAGAAACTTTGTTAGCGCCAACCATGTGCAAACAGAGGGCTCTGTAACAACCAGTAATGTGGCAGCATTGCCTAATGTCACTACAAAGCATTAAATATTTACATCTTGGATCAACATGTGACACCTGTCACAAAAAAAATGTCACTGTGGCCTGGTCCTACTTTTAGTGTGCTGTTAGCGCTAACAACATTTCTGTGCGACCGGTTTTAACTACATGTACATGTATAACCAATGGAAATCGATTACAATAAATACATCGATGAAACATCATCTAATAAACTTGAAGTTATTTTTGACAACTAAAAGGAGTTGATTTGATCTTAGTCCTGTAATAAAATGGTACCAAAAAAATAATTTAATTATAAGTC
The DNA here is from genome assembly GCF_018143015.1 of Lytechinus variegatus. Lineage (NCBI taxonomy): Eukaryota > Metazoa > Echinodermata > Echinoidea > Temnopleuroida > Toxopneustidae > Lytechinus > Lytechinus variegatus. The sequence goes on along the minus strand of NC_054743.1, from coordinate 18,129,717 downwards.
TGTGGTAAGCCCCCCCCCAAAAAAAAAAAGGAAAAATCAATTTGATTGTACAAACTCTTTTGAAACAAGGGAACAAATTTCAAGTATTGGAGTAATGCACAGACATCCCAAGTATATTTTCAAATGTGGATTTGAGTTTCAACCACCTTTTGAAAATTTATAAATTGGCTGTAAAAAGAGGATCAATGTAGATTATAAAATGAGTTGAGTTAAAGTGATAAACATCATCAGGTCATTCTGTGCATATACATGTTTGTGGAATTTTGAAGACAACTGGCATGCCGTGTAATGAAAATGAAGTAATTAATGGATTTATATAATTAGAGCACCTGTTCTGGAAGAAACAAGGTGCAAAATCCCTATTACTTTGGGGGCAAGGCTGCCAGTTATCTAGGGCAATTTTTTTTCACTCCTCAGTCCGCAAGGTCAAGAATCTATCTAGTCCAGTTTGTAATTCAAAATTTTCAAACAGCATTTCTCTCTCATCAGGGGAGAATTAATGGCGGCTGGGGGCGATATAGCCCCTGAAATGCTCAAAACAGTCCTGGAAACTCTAAAAAGTAACACAGGAAAATCCCCATTTGTTGGAATGTCAATGGTTATCCAATGATGCAGACTCAGGAAGTGTGATGAGAAAATTAGCCCTCAAAAACGAAAATTGAATTTTTTCCTGGTTTGCTCCGTCGAAAATCCATCTAGTTCCATTTTAATTTTCAAATCGTCTTTCTGTCTTGTGTCGTTGCAGAAGCCACTCAACCCGCCGACCAAATTGACACACAATCCTTCACATTGTTTCCATGCCCATGGAGGTGGTATACCGGCCAAGGTGGATGTGGAGGACAAGGTTGGAGGATGGGAGATCATCAAAGCCATGTTGGGCTATGTCTGGCCCAAGGGTGACCTAGCTATCAAGGCAAGGGTCATTGTGGCCATGTCACTCTTGATCGGAGCAAAGGTAAGTTGGTCCTTGGTAAGTTGGCTGTAGTGTAGCCTATTGTTTATGTCAAAGTTAGTTCATTAAGTGCTCAGGAATTTATGAAAATAATTTTCAAATCTTCACGAAGGGATGCAAATGATATTTGATTTACTGAACTATATAACAACATGCTTACAAAAATACTTTTATAGTAAGAAAGTCTGTGGCCTTGATATCAATAAATTGAGCATATAAACCTATCCTCTAAAGTCTGGAAACTGTCGTCTTTGTAATTGGAGAAAAATTCATTTATGTCTAGTTTGAAGAGACCTTCATATGATAAAAGTATTAAAACTTTATATTTATTTGACAATACTTATAATGATACTGTTGTTTATCATTACAATATTTTAAACACTGCTATCCAGGTCAGATGCTCCAGCATTCAATGAATTTCTTCCTACCAGGGGCCCGTTGCATAAAACTTTTTACCTGAGAAAACTCAGGTTGTTTTTACAGGAGTTTTTGCCCTGTGTTAAAGTCAACAGCAGAAATCAGACTAACTTTAGTTTTCAGCTTTTACCAGAGTTTTCTCAGGTAAAAAGTTTTATGTAACAGGCCCCAGGTACTAATGTATTTGTTATTCAACTCTAAGTCGACAACACATGTTTTTTGTCAATAAACCATTTTAGATTGAATTAGAATAAAAACCAAATTTGATTCTGTGTTTCTGTTGCAGGTTTCCAATGTCTATGTCCCATTCCTATTCAAGTATGCTGTGGATCACCTCAATGAATACCAGACAGCTTCAGAAGCTGTAGCCTCGACGGGGACAGGTCCTACGGTTGTAACCGCCCTCCTACTGGGCTGTAAGTTCATCATTTGCTCCTGACATTTGCTTCCCCAAATGATGCTCGGCCTTGTGGGATGACCCAAGTTATTTCTGTGAAAACAGCAGCATATTTGTGAGGGGGTAGGAGAATGGGCACCTAACAAAATTTGACCAAAAGTGTATTTTTTTTAAAATCATTGATTATTACTGACCAATCGCACTTCTATTTATTCTCTTCATTGGTGACTTCCTTTTTTTATGACTTGGTCATGCATGAAAAATCATGAAGACTCAAAGCAGATGCAGAGATTGGGAGATAGCATGAGAAAGATAAAAAAAGACAGTTTGGCCGTGTGTATTCTGGATAAAACATCCAACAAATCCTTTCAAGAAATGCTCCCCAGATCTATGAGGATATAGGTTTTACAGCCTTTTACATGAACTTAGTGTTTAGTACAATTACTCCTATTTATCTTCCAAAGCAATCATTTGCTGTTTGGTAAAGACCATGAGAAAGCTTGAAGCCTTCAAAAGAGCTCATGAAGACTTCATAGGCAACGTGATAAGCAAGATCTATACGAAGCAGTAGACAATACTGAAGGTAATTTTTTTTTTTCCCAGCAATTTAAAAAAAAAAACAACATTTGAACATGTTGTTATTGTTGATTGGCTTTTAACAGTGCCTTCATTCAAAATAATTGACTATTGATGTGACTTAATACTGGGTTGATTAATTATTTCCTTTATTCCTGTCATCCTTTCTCCTCAGATGGAGCAGCGCGTGCAGGAGCATCCTTCTTCAACGAAGCTAGGAATGCCGTCTTCGCCAGGGTGGCCCAGAATTCGATACGACGGGTCGCTAAGAATGTTTTCACGCACCTCCACCAGCTTGATCTTAGCTTTCATCTTTCTCGCCAGACGGGGGCGCTCTCCAAGGCCATTGATAGAGGCAGCAGGTTAGTAAAGACTGGTCCACTAAATAGTGCTTGATGAGAATATTTTTTTACTTTCAGTATTGACATTAATTGGTATTAAGTTGAACCATCAACCTGTTAGTAATGTCCACATATTGCCTAGTCATGACCCATTTCATTTTTTAATGTGTTTGTAATGATAATATATTCAATGACTTATCAATAGTCTCAATGCCTGTGAAAAGGTTAACTTTCTTTCTAAAGATAATATTTCTGTTTAAAAAAAAATAGTTGTGGCATTGTTAAAATGACAAAGGTTAAAGATGAATACCAGTTGTGGTAACAATCACAAAATGAGTGCGAACAGAGTCAAATGAAATTACCACCAAAGTGTTTGTATGTATAAATAAAATATTTGTGCCAAATAGCTCTGTAAGAAAATGCATAATAAGCGCAGAATTCCATCAAATGTAAGGGTATTTTTCGAAGCAATATTATTACATTATCCCACATATGCTTTTTTCTCTGTTAGTAGTCATCAGAATTATCAATTTTGACAAGGTTTCATGAATTTACAAAGATAAGTTTTTATTGTACCAGATCTAGATGTATGACAACATTTTGACAATTAACCGTGATTTTAAAAGACTTTCTCATGAAGTAACCGTTTGCTGCAGCTGTCTTTTACCTTTAAAACAGTTTGTAAATTAACCCTCATTCAGTCTATCAGTCTTGGGGGAGAGGGGATGGGGGCTTAGCATTTTGTTGTAGTTTACTCGTTCATGACAAACATTTGCATGGCAGTAGAAAATTATGTATGTTTTCATAGCTACATGTAAATTTCACAAACTCTACCTTATTTATTTTGTAAGAATTAACTATGCTAATTTGTGTATTTAGTGTGTGGCTAGAAATCTGTGAATAAAGCCCATGAATTTGTATTTTGTTTGTTTAGAGACTGCAGGATTCTGATCAAATGTACATTAGAAAATTGGTAGCAAATGTATTTCTTATGTATTTCATTAATTTTGAAATTCCTTGATGATATATGTATATTTTTTTTGACTAATTGTTTTTTGGGTTTTTTTAATAGAAATTTTGGCAATACTTTTTCAAATGTAAAAAACGTGAATTTACTTTGAGTAGTAATTTTTTTACAAAGATTCTACAGTTTTGGCTATAAACAGTTTGAATTGCATTTGTTCATGAAATCATGTTTAGGGGAAATTTTTGGTCTGACTACTCTGACATGCACTTATATAATGTTACATAATCTTGAAATTTTATTGTCTGGGTTCGCAAATTTGGTATCAAAGGTTGTGTTAGATTTAAAAGAAAATAGTCATGCAGTGTCGTGGTGCATTCTTTTCACGCTACGGTTGGCAACATGGGCCATTAATCCCCCCTCCCAGCTCATTTATTTCAGGTGAAACTAGCTCCGCAGTAGACCAATTATCTATTTGTAAAATAGTAAACAAATATTGACTCTAATGAGGGTAATAAAAAAACTTATTGCCCTGAACTTATCTTGAACTATTGGTTTACTTTTTCAGAGACTGAATGTTGAGGGAAAATAGACCTTTAGTCTGAAGACTGTTGATAGACTTGTTATTGCCTTAATAAAAGAGCTGTCAATATTTGGTTTGTTTACTGATTATTCTTTGAGCAGGGCAATAGTAAAATCTATTCCCTTGCTCAAATCATACAAATTGATGTATACACATGTAGCATGTATCAGTGACATTTTAAAAATCTTGTCTGAAGACGTATCAAATGAAAAACACAGAAATTGATGATTATTTGAGTTTAGTGTCTATGATTTCGATTTTATTGCACTTGTGTGCAGCTCTTCTTAATGTTTTTTTTAAATATGTATTGATCGCTGTTAAATTATGGCCGAATTTCATAAACAAAGTAGTATTATGTAAACAATATTCAGGTCAATATTCCCTTTCTGGAATCATGGTTGCTAGTGCAAATACAAATACATGTAGTATATTATGAAATAAAATTACAAAAATGTCATCTGATTTTATGCATTATTCAATCATGTTTAGTTTTAGCAATAGAATGATAAGAATATGATTATTTTGAATTTGAATTCATTTTTCTTCGACATAACAATGTAATATAACATAGATATAACAAATATATATTGACAATAAATCAGGTATAAATCATTTAGCATAAAATTAATAGCAGAAGATGGATTGCCATAGTAAGCAAAAAAATGCATGAAAAACATGACAATCTATGACAAATATGACAAATGTATTATGTATTTGTGTGTTTTAAAGTATTTTTAAGGTAAAGTTATTAATGGGTTAGCAAGTGATTGTAAATGGAGAAGACTTAGAGGGACAGCTGAAAGAAGTTGAATAACATTGTATAATCTGAAATTGTGGGGAAAGATAATAACACCTAATATGTTGCCAGCCACCCCATAAACCAGCAATAAGCATTAGGGAAGGTTCTGTGTTAAAACTCAAAATAATAATTTGGTCTTTAAAATGTGAAAATGAGAAATTTAGCCTATTTCAAAGGTAAAAGAAATAATTGCAGCAATTATTTCATGAGAAAGCCTTTGAATTCAATGTTAGATCTGCTGCATTGAAATCAACTTATCTTTGTGAAATCTTGAAATCTTAGCTGGAAACCAATAATTCTGATGATAATTAACACGAAAATGCATATGTGGGATATTAATATTGCTTGGAAAAATACCAGACATTATATGGAATTCTGTGCTTATATTTCAGCACTTACACATTTTTTCAGAGGCATTTGGCAGATATTTTTTATTTATACACACAAACAATTGGTTGGTAATTTTATTGGATTCTGTTCAAACCCATTTTGAGATCATTACCACAACTGGTATTTATTATCTTTAGAGATAAATTCCAGTATTGGTGATGATCTCAAAAAGAATTTTTACAGAATCTAATATAATGACCACCAAAGTGTCTGTTTGTATGAATAAAAAAAAAGTGCCAAAGGATTCTGGAAGAAATTGTGTAATTGCTGAGAAATAAGCAAAATGAGCGCGGATTCGGTCACTTCTGTCGGGTCTTTATTCCAGCAATAATAATACACTGTCCCACGTGTGCCTATCTGTGTTGGTGATCTTCAGTGTGAACATTTTTCAGCGTAGATTTCAAGATTTCACAAAGTTCAGTTTATGTAACGGTACCAGATCTAGATCCTCGATGATATACTGACAATTAAGCCTGGTTTTACAGACTTTCTCATGAAATCAGTGTTTACTGCAACTACTAGAATTTCTCTTTAAAGAATACTTCTTCTTACTTATACTGTCAAAATCTGAAGTTGGAAAGTTGAATAAAAAGGCAAGATACAAAAGTTTCTTTGACAGCATTTTTTTGTGAGCTGCTTAGAAGTTTCATTGAGATTGCACAGTGTGCGCATCTCATGCTTGAGTGAACCCCAAACCTCAAACCTTGTTTTCTCCTTATATTGTTCTATTTCTGATGTCTGTTTCAAACAATGAAGAATGGATTATTATTATTATTATTTTCAAAATGTTTCTCTTCTATTTTTCAGGGGTATCAACTTTGTCTTGATGGCTCTGGTTTTCAACATTGTACCAACTATCTTGGAAGTTGGCCTTGTCACTTTTATCATGGTAAGAATCAAGATAAATTATATTCACATAGTGCTTTACACAAAATTATATTGATTATGATAAATATGATATAATATAGTGTTATATAATGTAATATGATATGATATGAAACAATAGTATATATAGTATAATATGTAATATATATAATATAATATGTTTTCTGCATTATAAATGTTTTTATGTTATTTGTTATTATTATTAAATCATCAGTAACATTTACCTGTAAACCATACAGAAAGAAGACATCATGCATGTAACAATTGACATTTCAAAAACTTCTCTTAAATGCTTGTGTACTAGTAATTAGATAAAAACAACAAGATTTAAAAACAGTCCATTGCCTTTTTTGGTAGACATACTCAACAAAAGATGAGTGTGTAGACTAAGAAAGGCAATGCAAATGGTCATCCCCACCCCATTATAAAATTATTTTTGTCATTTAAATAAGTGTCAGTCTCCTCTCCTTCAAGTCTGCCATTATCATATTACATTCACTCATTCATCATGTTCATTGTCTTTTATGCCTTATTTAAAATGTAGTAACTTTTAAATGTATAACCGTTTTTAATGCATTTTACTATGTATTTAATAATGTGCCAAAACCAACTTGTAAGCATGATCTTTCCAGCTTTTGCTGTTTTTTCATGTATGATTGTTAACATGTTTGATTATCAATAAAGACCATTTTTTAATTGAATTGAATTGAAATACTTTTCAGTATTTTGTTCTTAATATTGGGTGATACAATTCAAAGGTGTTTACTTTGGATAAAAGTGCAAGGAGTGCAGAGTGGAATCTAGGTTTTCAATAATACAAATAATGCCTATAAAACATCTGAAGGGAAGTCCAAAGTGTATGTCCAGGTTAAATGAAGGAAAGCAGAAAAAATAAAGAAAATAATGAATGAAAATTGAACTGGAACTGAATAAAGATAAGGAGATTGTTGAAAATTTATCTTGTTAAAAATTTATCTTGTAAAGTTCATGGGGTTATCAAAAGCCAGTTGGGTTATCTTTGCATGGCCCTGGGAAGCGGGGGTGCTGGAATTTCCTTTGGTGTGCTGTAGTCTACAAATGTAGACCCACATCTGCAGTGTGTGTACCTCAGCTGATTCAACGAGTCTGCATAGCAGACTATTACCCCTTTCATAGTGAGAGCCGAAATGGAGTTAGTCCGGAGTCCAGGAGGAGTTACTCCACTTTGGAGGGCAATATGAAAATTCTGAGATTAGTTCGATCCGGATTCAAAGCGGAGTACTCAACCCACTTCGAGAAGAGGGTTACAAACGGAGTTACTCCTTACCAGAAATGCGGTATGCGCTTATCGCTGTGATCTCGCCACACATATGGCGCGAACTCGCTTAGAAACCATGGCAACGACTGTGGATACACCGCTGCGGTGCTTGCCAATATGAAAGGGGTTTAAAGTCGGTCCGCAGTACAAGCGTATAAACTCAATCCGGAGTTATTCCGGAGTAACTCCACTTCGCCTTCAGTATGAAAACGGTATTTGTCTACTGAGGCTGCAGAATTGGCTCGCTTCGCTCACCCTTTTAGATGGTTTCGATCACACCTCACTAGTCATTCAGAGTCTGCATAGCAGACTAGTGGTGCTGCATGTAGTATTCTCCATAGGCAGCACCCCAGGTATTCTGGATTCTGTGTAAATATGGAAAAATGTATCCAAAATGACCTCCATTTTGGGGGAAAAACCTTATATTTTTTTTTCTTTTCAAATTTCTTGGGACCAATTTGATCTTCATTTTGTTTTCTTTTAAAATATACATCAGCACCCCCAGTCAAAAAAGATTGTTCCCAGGGCCGTGAATATTTACTGTGTTGATGTTGATAGAAAAGTCCTCCATTTGCATCTTCGAATAAAATGAATAATTGTTTTGATGGGAAGATCTTTAACAACATGCTTGCTTCGTCATATTATCAGGTGTAACAATAATGTTAATAATGATGATATGGACTTTTGTAACACACCAGTATCCATTATGAAAAAGATGCTCATGGGGCGGTCAAGAAAATAAAATAAATGAAAACCTATTTTTAAGAAACCTACATGTATTAGAGAGTTGAATTTACTTAAAAGCTTGCATGAATACTAAACCATGTTTTAAGTGAAATTTTGGAGTTGGCAAGACAAGAAATATTGAAGATGTGTAGCCCAAAAGTGAAAGGTTCCAGTGAGTCAAGGCTCTTGGGACCAGAGAAATCTCTGCCAACTTGGTGACATTTTACTTAGGAGTTATATAGGTAACTTTTGCAAGTTGTCGTCTGAAAACTTGCTTCCGCTTTAGCCGATGATTCAACTTATATAAGGTCAACTCTGTGGGCAGACTCAAGTCTTGAGTGTGACTGTGGATCTGGGCCTGCATGTTATACTTCAATGACTCAATTTATTTCCGATTGGTCTAATGCCAATTCGTCCAATTTGCAACTCGTCTACTATCATTTTGTCTACCATCAGTTCTTCCTCTATCCACATGGTCTAATTGCCATTTTGTGCACTCACCATTTCTTCTATTAACCAGTTGGTCTAATAGCCATTTAGTCCTTATACCATACACACTGTATATATAGTCTAATTGGACTAGGAATTAGTTAGGCAAAATGAATGAAAAAAAATGGGTATTCGACCAACTGGTTATTGGACTTAGTGATCATGGACGAACCGGTGATTAGACAAAATGATTATTGGACCAAATGTTGATGGGACCAAATGGTTGTTAGATGAAATGTTGATGGACAGAATAGCATTGGACTATTATGAAGGTAGACCATGTTCTGACTGGACGAGTTGGCAATAGACTAATTGGCAGTTTCCTCTGTCACACTGTCGGTCATTTCAAGTTTGAAATGTATGAGTATCTAGGGCCTTTCCCCCTATAATAACATCTCTTCTCAATCCCTCTGCAGTATTACAAGATGGGCCCTGGCTTTGCTGCTATCACCCTCACATGCGTCGGAGCATACGCCTTTTTTACACTGAGCATTACGTCGTGGAGAACCAAGTTCAGGGTACAGATGAACAAAGCTGACAACGAGGCTGGAAACCAGGCTATCGACTCACTTATCAACTATGAAACAGTCAAGGTAAAGGATACGTGTAATGATTGAAGATAAGCCCTGGGACTGAGAATCAAACAAAACTTACAATTATAAAAAGTATCAATGAATGATATATGTCAAAAGATATTTCATGAAAATGTTTGGTAAAGAGCAAATGAAGATCAGAAAAATTACTGGAAAATTCCTGTCCGTTTATAGTGTGGTTCCTCATGTTTTTTTTTGTCTGTGTTAGCTACACCAAGAAAAGCATGTGGTAATGAAATTGATATAATTTCAAGCAAGCTTGAATTACTAAAATTAATCTTTATTATTCTACTAATGATAATCACTTCAGGATTGCTTCCAACCAATAAAGTGGAATGTATGCAAGGTAAAAACCACCTTGCATGGTGGCTCAGTGGTAGAGTTCCTGCCTCATTAACAGGAGGTTGTGGGTTCGATCTTCGGCCGAGTCATGCCAAAGGCTCGTTAAAATGGGACCTACTGCCTTCTTATAAGTTGCTCATCATTCAGTTTAGAGAAGAATAATAAGAACACATTATGTTAGGAAGGCCCCACTGGAAGAGCAGTTCTCCAAATGGAGTGGCTACTCTATGCAATTTTATCATTAAATATTTTGTATTATTTATTAGTATTATTAATCTCCTGACCTCGTTCCTATTTCAGTACTTCAATAATGAGAAGTGGGAGGCTGACATCTATGATAAAAGTCTTGCCGAGTACGAGCGTGCATCCTTGAAGACCGCCACCAGTCTTGCTCTCCTCAACTTTGGTCAGAATGCAATTTTCAGCGCTGCACTGTCAGGTGTTATGTTGCTAGCAAGTCAGGGAATTCTTGCAGGTAAATACACAGTTATACTAGTGAGAATGTTTTAATAATCCCTTAGAACAGAGCTTCCAAGTAGTATTGTACAACGCCTACTTAGCTTGTTGTACGCGATCAAATGGGAGGCTAAATGTCAGACATTCGTACCGTTGCACACAAGACGTACCATCCAAAATGTACCATTGCACGGCTTTAGGAGGTGACGTCACAATGCGATTTCATTGAATAAGGTGACAATGCGCGTACAGCCCGCTGGCTAAATGCGCAATGCTGTCCAAGATCGATCTTGGGCTTGTGGGCCCGGCTTGTGGGATTTGCTTTTCGCTTTCAATATAATTGCTCCCTTTTCATAGATTACTGCAGGGAAAAAACTCTTGTTTTTTCATATTTTCGCTACATTCCGAGGCGTTGTACAACACAAATAGCGAATATTCTTATTCGTGCAATGGTGCGAGATTTCGCATTCGGTGAAAGAAAGAAACGCTCTCTTCAACTCGGCTAACGCCTCGTTGAATAGAGCATCTTTCTTTCACCTCATGCGAAATCTCGCACCATCGCACTCATGCTTATTCGCTATTTGTATACTGATTTTCAGTAATTGGTACTGGAAAATGAGAAGAATACTGATGGTTTCATACAAAGTATTGGTTTCTAAATTTTCAGTTACATGTGTTGTCCTATGGTATTTCCTAATCGAAATACTAATTTTCAGCTTTTATAATACTGAAATATTCTTGTTCATGTGGGCAGCTCTAATTGAAGCTCTACACAAAAAAAATATTTAATTGATTAAGTTATGGTAGATTTAATTAATAAGTAAATAAATATGAATATGTGAACACTCAAAATTAATAAATGAACTAATGAACACATAGATTGATCTGAAAAAAAATAAGTGACTAAATGAAAATATGAAAAAGATAAGTAAATAGATGGATAAACTTTAAAAAAAGGATTGAATAGATCAATTTTTTAAATAACAAAAAAATCATTTGTAGAAATACATGTAAGGGACATTTTTCTAATCAATTCCTTTGTGTAAAAGAACTACTAAAAATCTTTCAAAATATTACCACTGGAAAAACTTTTAGATTGAAGAGTTGCATGCCTTTGCATATTTTCTTTGGGATGATGGTACACTTGTGACATAAATCTGTGTTGCGTTTTTTTTGTTTCCAAGGTGAAATGACAGTTGGTGATCTAGTGATGGTAAATGGTCTCCTGTTCCAACTCTCGCTACCTCTCAACTTCCTTGGGTCCGTCTACCGTGAGATCAGGCAATCCCTCATTGACATGGGCACCATGTTCAACCTACTCAAAGTTGAAACAGACATCAAGGTACGTCACGCGTGAAACAAAATCTAAGATAAATGCCAGTTGTGGTATCGATTTCAAAATGAGTTTTGTACAGAATCGGTTATTTTAAATAAGCAACCAAGTGTCTGTTTGCATAAATAAAAAAATATCTTCCAAAATATCCAATCCAATTCATTTGTTACAGCACCTTGTCCTTTGGGTGACAAAGTACTGCAAACACACTACTCCATGTTTGGCTCCAAAATGCACAAAAAAGCCCTGGAAATAAAAAAAAAGATAGCCATGGAAGATCCTGTTCACTGCATTTTTAAAGCTTTAATATCCAGTGTAGAAGATTTAGGATGTAAGTTGTGAAAAAGAATTCATGTCTCCTATCCATTTAACATGTCTCATCAGAGTCTTTCGCAATTAGCATCCCCTTCAAATATATTTTAAATCGCAAAGAATATCTTTCACTGGCATTAATCATTGATTGCATTCGTCTTTGTTTATTTTCATCCTCTCTACAGAACAAGATAAATGCTCCAGCTCTCCAGATCAGCCCTCAGGAGTCTGGTATCACCTTTGAGAACGTTGCCTTCAGCTATCTCCCTGAACAGCAGATCTTCAGCGACCTGAGCTTCCATGTGCCTTCGGGAAAGAAGGTTGCCATCGTTGGAGGAAGCGGTTCAGGGTAGGATGTGGTTCCAATTGTCACAACTTTGTCATTACACGAAGTGACTTTCAGATCGTATGAAAACTTTGCGGACGTTCTTTCGTATGGGCGATAGGCTGACTAGAAAATAACATCTGAACCCTGTCTTACAAAGAGTTGATCTGATCAACCACAAATATGGAAAGCCAGCAACGTCAACATCTAAAATGGATGTTTGCTCAAAATATCTTCTAGTTATCAGTTTTCCCAGTGTTTCTCTCACTTAAGGAACTATTCACATTGTAATTTAAGAACATTCCAAATTTTCATATTGAGCAGAAAACGTAGGCAAATTATTTTCTGGAAAGTCTTACTTATAGGGGATTGAACGTAATACTCTACATCATTACCCTTGTAGCAACTTTCCAACTTAATTAATTAATTTTTTAAATTGATTGTTTGTCCAGGAAATCTACCATAGTGCGACTTCTGTTCCGATTCTACGACCCTGATGGTGGTAGGGTACTGATCAACGGTCAAGATATCAAAGAAGTGGATGTGGACAGTCTCAGGAAGGCTATTGGTGTTGTACCACAGGTAAGTTCAGCATTAATTCTGAAAAATTAAGATATGCTAGGTTGTATCTTTTTTTTCTTGAGATTTTGAATGCAAGGATTGTTTGTATAAATGTTGCACATATTACATTTTCGTCTCACCTGCATAGCAGAGCAAGACTATTGGCACTGCTTTTCGGACAGTGATGGTTTTGTAGACATTAAATCATAACCAACGATCAAATTTTTGAAATGTCATCATAACTTGAAAATATATGTATTGTTCTATCTCATAAAACTTGGATATTAGGGCAGTCATGTATAACTGATGATCTTGCATAAATTTCAGGTCACATGATCAATGTCAAAGGTAATCTAGGATCATTGAACTTTGACTATATTGGGTTATCAAGAGTGCAATCTTAACCATGGTTAAGTGTTTGAAATGTCATCATAACTTTGAAAATATAAAGAGCTTATTTAATGAATCTTGGACATGAAAGAAATTTTATAAACCTTTTTTTTCTCAGGATTGTGTCCTCTTCCACAATTCCATCTTCTACAACTTGCAATACGGGAACCTAGATTCAACGGCCGAGGAGGTCTTCCGGGCGGCCAAGATGGCCGACATCCACCAAGGAATCAAGAGAATGCCTAAGGGTTATGAGACCCAGGTAGGAGAGAGAGGGCTGAAGCTTTCAGGAGGTGAGAAGCAGAGGGTAGCCATCGCCAGGACTATCCTCAAGGATCCACCCATTGTCCTCTATGACGAGGCGACGTCATCACTGGATTCCATCACAGAACAGGTATGGATGGTACAGGGAAACAGTATGTTATATATATACTGGTGGGGGTGTGTGTTTGATGAAGCTTTTCTTGAGTTACAAATGGCTTTGGAGGAGCCTTGGTGTAGTGGTTCTGACTCTCGCCTTGTAAACAGGGTCTTGGGTTCTAATCCCATCGCGGTGTGGCGTCCTTTGGCAAGGCGTTAATCCACACTTTGCCACTCTCGACCCAGGTGCTAAATGGGTACCCGGTAGGATGGGAAATTCATTGTAGTTTGTCCAGTACTGAGTGCACCTCATTGGCGACTGACTGGAATACTCCCCAGGGAGTGGAGGATGTGCACACATTGTGTGCGGGAATAATTGATTGAATTGGATGACCGGGGTAATAGCATATCTGTTAAGCGCTTAGACACGTTCGGATGTATTAAGTGCTATATAAAAAGTGGATTATTATTTTAATTGGTGACCTTTTTAGTGCTAAATGATATATCTATATGAAAGCTTACTTTGCATGTAAGATCATGTTTAGGAGTGTATGAGTTCAGATTTTAAGCTGATTTCAGCTATTGTTTGTTTTCAATTTCAGTTTAATTTCAGCTTTTTGTCTCGCGCACCAGAGATGAAGGCGAGAGTTAGGGATCCAAATGTCGTCCGTCGTCTGTCTGGGATTTACTGTTTCTTTCCTATTTTAGAACAAAATCCTCCACATTTTTTAGGTAGATGAACTAGGAGGTCTGACTATGTACATAGTATTTTGTGCTGTACATAAGGTATAGAGAGGTGTAGATCTTGTAAGGCTTTTAAATTAATCTGATTTCACTACCAGTTTACTAAGGCTTGCTGATTGCTTGAGTGAAATTTGAAAACCCTTAAGCCACTTGACTTGTACTTTTGTAACATGATCCTCGTGAATTGATTATCTCTCTCCCTTTCTCTTCTCAAATTGGCAACGCAGAACATCCTCAACTCAATGGATGCCGTCACCCTAGGACGCACGTCCATCTTCATCGCTCATCGTCTCTCCACCGTCGTCGACGCGGACGAAATCCTGGTCATCCGTGATGGGAGGATAGGAGAGCGCGGCAAGCACCACCAACTCTTAGCAGATACCAATAGTTATTATTATGAACTTTGGACCAATCAGAATAAGGTCGCGCTAGAATCCGTCCTTGATGACAAGAACGGGGAAGAGTCAGAAGTTGAGGAGAGCCACAAGTCATGATGACAAGCATGTCAGTATTAGGTGCATTAGAAATATATTAACTAGTTATTAAGAATATTATGTCATCCTTATGCCAATAAAGGCATTTTCACAGTACAAAGTAAATGGAGATAGAGGGCTACTCCAGGCTGAAATTAATAATATCTAAATTCATGAAGTAAAATTCAACAAGCAAAATGCTGAAAAAATCTTCAAAGTCTGATAGAAAAGTAATGAAGATTAGTTTCTGCAACAATTATCCTACATAATGAATCAGGCGCCAAACCTTCTTTTTACATTCTTGGAGGAACATATTTGAATAAACATAATTGTTTTTACAATATGATACAAATAATAAGTGGGGATATGACATCATCAGTTTGTTCATTGCATATCATGAGGATATGCAGAGAAATGTTTCACCAAAATAATTCAAAACATTAAATTGTCATAACTCTGTTATTCCTCGTTGAAAATTTTTGTTTGTCTCATTTCTCTCTATCTGTCCAATCACATATAGTTCAGTCCGGGGTGCCAGTTAGAGGCACTTCTGGTATAAGGTTGATGTTTATCAAAGAGTGCAAAATTCATTCACTTATGGATAATTTAATGCTATAGTGTGCTCTTGAAATCCAGCTTCCCAAGGAAGTCAGTCATAATTTATGTGTCTATTGGATGATGTTAATCAACTACTTTCTGATATCTAGTATGTGAAATGACTTAGCCTGTCATGAAATAGCTTGTGTTACCTCAAGCAAATCCACTTGCAGACCAAGAATATGATCTCTATTCCATCTCACAGCTGAGGGGGGGGAGGAGTGAACCCCCCCCCCCCCCCCCGAGATGTCAGCTGCCAATAATTTTGCACATTGGTGAAGTGCAAATATGATCTATGATTAAAGCAGAAAGTGTGAGGGGGTGAATTCTAGCCCACCCCCATGCCTTTTTAGGGTTTAAGTGTAGCATATCATGATTATCATGATTCGAAACTTTCATGATTTTCATTCCAATGCAAAGAATGTTCTCCCTTATGTCCCTGATTTAAAAAAAAAAATAGGTGTGTGTATTCAGTTTTAATTTAAAGTATTAATCAGTTACATGGTGCACAATTTTTGTATGTTCTTTGTTATGAAGTGAAAGCCTACTGGAAAGAAAAGTATTTTTTATGTCTGACTTATTGGCAGCCTAAGAATATCAATCAGGTATGAGTGTTAGAAGATATGCTCCTAAGTTTTTATTATGTTTCATTTATCTATTTAAACCAATATAATGAAACAGTGTAAACAAGGTTTATGAGATAGGACCCTACTACCTGTATGTTTCTACAGCAGTGATTGAATGACAAACTTGGTGGGTATTTCATAAACCTGTTTGTAAGATACAAATGACTTTACCCAGTAGCGGACCGTGACCCGGAGGAGACAAAGCATTGGGGGGGCACTGCATTGTTTGTGAACAATGCCGTGCCCCCCCAATGCTTTGTCTTCTCGGGGTCACGGTCCGCTACTGACTTTACCAATGACCTGGTGATCCTTTCTTGTGCTGTGTGATGTATTCCTATGAAGCTGACTTAGCACCTAAGAACATGTTCCAGTCATGTGTTACTGAGTAAGGGTATAGAATATGGGTGAAGAAATGTAAAAGAGAAGCTCCCCAAATGAAGAAATTAAAGCAGAGAAATTGATACAACCAAATTGGAACTCTTTGGTCAACTAAGAGATTTAAGTATTTGCCTTAATATCCAAGAAAGTGAGTCAAACTTCACCTGAAATTCTAGAAGCATTATGACATCTTGGGTCCTGTTTCATATAGATTTACAATGAAGGTAAATTTGCCATTATTTGTAACTACATAAAAAAATTGATTTGATTGGCTGTTCAGGCTTGTAATCATCATTTAAGAAACCGTCACGAGGATGAAAGAATGTGAAAGTAAAACATTGTACAAATGTAACTCAGACTGACTTTGAATTAAACATCATCCCTGCTGGTCACGACCTCTAAAATATTTGGATTTATTCTCTTTGGTACAGCCAGTAAGTTTCGGAAAACAATGTTATGTGCAACATTGGTTTTTATACATATGATATAGTTGATGGTTCCGAAACGTAAATTGCCTGTACCTCGATGTTTGTTAATCCGAAAACGTATAAGGGTTCGTTAATTCAAACATTTGCGGTGTTATTCCGAAGGTTCGTTGTTCCGAAGGTTCGTTAATCCGAAAACGAGATAGGTTTGTTGTTCCGAATGTTCGTTAATCATTACGTTTTCGGACTAACGAACCTTTGGAATTACGAACGTCATTTCGTTTTCGGATTAACGAACCTTTGGAACTACGAACCTCTCTTTGTTTTCGGACTAATGAACCTTCGGAATTACGAACCTCACTTTGTTTTGTTTTAGACTTATGAAGCCTCGGAATTACGAACCTTCGGAAATACGAACCTTCGGAATATCGAACCTTCAGAATTACGAATGTATGCAATAGTTGATGATGTCAAGCACCTACCAATTCTCTTTTTTGTTTCATCAGTAAAATATAGACATTTTTTGTCAGATTAGACATAAGGAAGGTCTTCTTTGAATCACAATATGTTGTGACAATGGTAATTCTTCATGTTTAGAGAAGAATCAAATAGGCCAGATGGGTGTTTCATAAAGCTGTTCATCAAGTTACAAACGTTTTTACGCATGACTAGAACCTGTTCTTAGGTCTTAACTCAATTACATAGGGATATCACATAGCACAAGAAAGGATCACCAGTCGTGCGTTAAGTCATTTGTATCTTACGAACACCTTTATGAGACATCCACCTGTAACACAAAGCTTGGCAATCGTCTTAGAATATTGATTGATTGCATTGACTACAATGTAAATACAATCGTGAAAATCAAGCCTCCGATTGATTGCTAATCTTTGTGTTACGGGACCCTGTTTCACATTACAACACGGAAAAATGAGGTTTGTCATATTTTACATTATAAATACAGTAGAAACAATGAATGGTGAAGACATTGTTTCCCTCATTTACATGCTGACCAGGATGTACATATGACTGTTTTGTGAAATTAAGCAGAATTTTACAATTTCATAACTTTCTTATCATAATATTTTCAGCATTATGCTTGTCTTACTTTTCTCCATTTAATTGGGGGTGGGCATGACATTGACAGATATCTTAATCTGATGATTGGACATTGCAATATCCAGACCATAAAATTTTAAGACAGAAGTGTAGCCTGTCTCTACTTGAATGGAGCTACATCATATGAGACGAAAGTATATTTTTATTCAACTATTTGTATTTTGGTGTATATTTTATGTAAAAATATTTGTAGCACTTGTACATGTACCAACACAAACAATCAACTTGCTGTTTAATATTTAATAGGAAATAAAAGTCATGTTTATCTGGAATCAGCTTTTTGCAATTTGAATAGTTTTCTATATTGGAGTGTACAGTAATAGAATTTTTTTTCCAATTGGAAATGTTTCATAATATATCAGTGAGACTACATTTTGTTGTCTCAAGTATTACTACAGCTTTGAACATGCAATACATAAAAATTGATGAGAAATCATCTAGATATTGACTTTCTTGTGGAAGTACATTTACACCCAACTCACACCTTTGCAGCATATTATGCAACAAAATATTCGCTAGCAATCACCCTGCTACGTGTGAGCTTGTTCAAAATTGAACGTAGTAAAGCAAGGTGATACCAGCTAAAGCGAGGTAAGATTGGCTAAACCAAGCAGTAATGCTGGGTTGGCCTGCTTATGCTGTTCCTTACTATTGCTCATTTTTGTTAAGATGCAGATGTTTGAAATAAAATTACAAAAAAGCAAGCTAGAACGCAAGGTCTCTGTGTGTTTGCTCAGAGATCTCAAATTAGCTTTAATATTTCATTGTCTGCGTTTGGACAATATGCAGCTGAACGCAAGCCAAAAATGCAAAGGTGTGAGCCAGGCTTTGTCAATTACTTGTTATTTGGGTAAGCAATGCTTTCTGCTTGTGCAACATTTTTTTTTATGGCAAAGTGACAAAAAATTGTTAAATCACAATCCCAGAGATGCCAAGTTCAAAGACCAGCTATGCGTGAGATTTTTTGTGAATCTGAGTGAGATCACAGACATTGTGTACAATGTATATGGGGATAGGCTGTGATAGTTGCATGAGACAGATTTAATGGGATGAACAAGAGTCCAAAATGCTTGAGTCTCACGCATAATGCGTGAGACTTGGTAGCTCTGCAATCCCGAGTTAGCATGAATAAAAGTTATGCAGTTATTACTTTAGGCGAGACAATTTGTCAAATCATTCCCAACACTATGAAAAAATTTGCTGATTATTTATCTCCATATGAGAATGAGGTAATCATTAAATTATTGAGGTATTTTGAAAAAGAGGGTATCCCAGTAGTTTTTTTTTGATGGGGGGGCGGTCATAATGTTTAAGTTACAAACTGGAGTCGGTTGTCTGTTGTAGTTGCCAATTCTTGGAACCAAGTATAACGCAACGTTAGAAAAACATAAGCAGACAAAAAAAAATAAAACCTGCACAAGACCTGCCATTGATCGTCGTGTTTTGCAAATAAATTATTTTATTTGTCACCATCATTGCATGATTGTAATAGAGAGATACAAACATAACATACATCAAGTCACAGTTTTGTGCATACATTTAGAATGGAATGACTAGCGATAGAGATTTGATAATAAAAGAGTTGTGTGATGAAAGAGCTGAAAGGAATACAAACAGATATAATATTAATATATTCTCATTATACAATTAATATATTAATCAACCCTGTGCAGCAAGAAAATCATATTGGACGTGAATATAAAGAGTATTGAACATCTTTTTGAAGAAAGAATAGAAATTTGATAGTACCACTGTGCATAGATATACCTGGTGTAACAATTTGTGCAGTTAAAAGTAGGTTGAAATTTTTGTGAATTTCTTTAGATATAAGAATTATGTACACTCACCAAATAATCATACACATTTTATGATTAAAAAGAAAAAACAAACATATGTTCTGAGAAGTATCTTACATTATACATCGAACATTGGAACAATAATACAAGAATATTTACTTTCAAGATAAATTTTTTTGGGGACAATCGATCGGCAGTTACTTTACAGTATTAAACTGTCATCAATATTTCACATGGATCAGAAGAAAAAAATGAATTTAAAACTGAACTCTTTTTTCTCTCAAAACATGGTATAATTACAGCCTTTTTCCAAATGTTTTTACGATGCAGTTGCTGATTTGAAATATCTTTTTTTAACAAAATGTTTGTTCCTTCTTGCAATCGGTAAAAGTAGCTGCCATACAGATAATTCATGGAATACAATGACTTCAATGATAAAAAAATGTATAAAATAAATATATTCCAATCACATAAAAGGCAAGTATGAAAGAACTTCAAAAGATACATTCTCAATAATTATTTCATAAAAATAAAATCAGTAGACAAACCATTTATGATGAACATCACATCACATTACATTCACTTTATACAAATATATGAAATGATTTGTCTTACAAATATATTCAAGCAGACAATTGTTGCATTGCATTCTTTTAACGAATAATTGCACAAAAATTGGATTCCAAATAAGAAATTTTGTTTATTTCAGAAGTACAAAAACAGGTATACTCCCAATGTCTAGGCTAGGGTCACAAATATCCTACAGGACCCATATGAGAAGTAGAGACCTCAACGATCGGCAGTAATCCTAAGCTCTTACTGCCAGCTCTACCGATTAATCCTTATTCTTCCCTCTGCCTTGGATTCGTTTTTCAGTTAAGCATTTCTTTAATACTTAAATTTTCAGGCGCAGCACTGACTAGGATATATTTACTGATCCAACCGGAAAAGCTGTCCTTTCATGATAATGAACTAATGGTGCATGTGGTATGAAATGCTTTAATTCTCGATGAGCAATGATTGATTGATCAACCATGAAAACACAAATCAGTTGTAATCTACAATAAACACAAATAGAATTTCTTATATTCTACATACAGCCAACAAGCTACATACGATTGCCTATCACTGATCTTCATATTCGAAACATAAAAATATGTAATTAGTCATATTTTCTACATACAGCCAACAAGTTACAAAAGATTGCATATCACTGAGTATAGAATGAAAAGTTGTAAATTTAGTACTGATACATTCAATGAAAATCACAGAGTTGACTTCGTATTTTATATTTTACCGATAAAAGAGATGGCTTTCTGCATGAAATACCATAATCATCTCATTTAGAACAACAAACTCATACACCTGTAAAACCTCATTGTCAATTACACCAATACCACCACAGCTGACTATACATAGGAATTGAATGTTGTTAAGTGCATTGTTAATAAGAATTTGCAAGAGATTATACACAATGTACAAGATATTCCCTTCTAATGTTTCCTCCACATTTCTGTTTTATGTACCTTATTTCACCTAGCATATCAATAGAGAATACTAGTACTTGTTATTCACTTCATACTCCTCATATCTGGGGACGCCGTGGTCTAGTGGTTAAAACACTTGTCTTTCAATCAGAGGGACGTCGGTTCGATTCCCTGCCACAGTGTGTTTTCCTTCAGCAAGAAATTTAACCACATTGTGCTGCACTCAACCCAGGAGAGTTGAATGGGTAACGGGTAGGAATAAATTCCTTGAATGCTTGAGCGCCTACACAGGCAGCGCAGCTAAAGCTGGGGGTAACAATAGCATCACCTTGTATCCTTGGGCAAGATTGCTTTATAAATCCAAATAAATTGCTTTATAAAATTTTTGTATTAGGACTGTATAACATGATGAAAATCAAGCGATGACATTACAATATGTAAGCTTAATACACTCTGGACCCCATTTCATAAACATTTTTAATCAATGGCAAGTTATATTCTGAACTTTGAACTCACATAAATTAACTGGCCAAGAGTGAATTCGCAAAATAAATTTCTACATTTCACTCTATTTCACTCGATTAAGATATGGGGTTTAAAAAATACAAAACAGATTATATAAGCCTACAACAAGTGAATAAAGCAAAAATTTGAAATGCAAGATGAAAAACTGCTTTACCAAAAATTCAATAAAAATGATGGGAGGAATAACACAACAAATTATATGAGGAATAATGTAGCAAATAAAAGCAAAATAATCTTTGATCTATTGCTGATTAAAGAGGTAGGCTTTCAACTGAGTCTTAAAAAAACAGAGTATTAATGATCAGGGAGTTTCCTCAGACGTGTACTGTAGATCTCTGGCCTAGCAGCGCACATCAAGGCAGTGTAAATGGTGTCCCTGTAATAAGAAATACAAAGGAAATTGACAAAAGTGAAATGAATGAATAAATAAATAGATTAATAAATATGATAAATATAAGGAAAGTCAGAATAATGGTTGGAATGCTTTCTCCTTACATAGTATCATCAACATCACTTAAACTTCATGTAAATTAATAGTGTAGATTTATAATGTAAATTACATACAAGATGAAAAATGTTTCTCGCAACTTGATATACTATTGTTGAATGAAAAGAAGACCATGTTCCAAGGTTGGAAAGCTATTTATATTACAACTTTAATATGAATGAAATATCAGAATATTTCCTTTACATCCTTTAACCCTAAAAGGACTGGGCTATTTAAAATGTATTGAGGACTGGAGGGGGGCCATGATGACCCCCATTCAAATCTTGGCCGCCGTTCACACATTCTTTACCATGCAAACTACAAGCTAGTATAAAAAAATCTAATAAGTTTTACATTTATCATGAATAAAATATGCAAATTAATTCATGTAAAACATTATTTGCATATATAACACCCAATTTCACTTCAAATTTTCTTCAATTTTTTGCAGATGTCATCTTTGTAATCTAATTTAAAGGTTTCCACAAAGAAAATTGCAAAAGAATTTCTTCTGTATTTCTTTTTTCATCTTTTGTTTTTCATTGTTTTATTCACTGGAAATTATTACAGACCATTTAACAACTAAATTAAAACCCGAAATTAATCAAGCAGACCAATTAAAACAAACAATAATCACCCTTTTATGAATTTCATCTCCCATAGACTTTGTACACTAAGTATAAAAATGAGCCATTTTCAGCATGACATTGTCTCGTAAAAAGTTGTAAGACATCACAATGCTATACCCGTATGTTGCGAATTTGGTCTCAAAAGTTGCGCGAGACTTCAAAGATAACAGTACAACATTTTTGCGGCGCTATCTTTTTGCGTTTCAGAAATATCGCGCAATTTGTCGAGGGGGGGGGCCATCATGCCCCCCAGTCCTTTTATGGTTAACAGTAATCAATTTGATTGTTGATGAGACTTGACCCAGCCTTCACAGCCAATGGTACCTGTACCTAGATAGATAACATAATAGTATTAAAATACAATGAATTCCTGGGCCCTGTCTTACAAAGAGTTAGAAATGATCCAATCACAACTACAGAAAGCAAGCAACCCAAACATCTACAATGCAATGTCCTTCCAAAATGTTTTCTAGATATGACATATTTATAGTCATTCAAGCAGCAACATCTTGACAATTCAGTATGATTTGAAACAGAGGGTCGCGGGTTCGAATCCCAGCCATGGCATAATTTCTTTCGGCAAGAAATTTATCCACATTGTGCTGCACTTGACCCAGATGAGGTGAGTGGGTACCCGGTAGGATTTATTCCTCGAACGCTTTAGCGCCTATTGATATGGCGGCTCAGCTACAGCTAGCCGGGGTAATAATATGATACCAATTAACAAGTATCAAACCAAAGTTGATGCACATCTTAGTAACTGCACTATATAAATGGATATACTATTATTATTATCCGTTTGTTTAAAAATGGATCATGTCGAAATTCCCTATATATGAAGAATTGTGACATTGGTGGCTATCCATAGTTGAGAATGATGGGATCAATCACAACTCTTTATGAGACGGGAGAGTTTCTGTTCATTTCCAGTATCTACAGGTAAACAAACCACGCTTCCTCTGAAACAAATATTGTTATTTCAATGAACGGTTAGGTCATGTGAGGAAGCATTTCTTGTGAAAAAGCTTGGCATACCTTCTTCAGGAAGTTCTCTAGGACACCAGGTTCTTTCACTTTCATTATTCGCTCATTAACAAAACAAACAGATGAATCTGAGCTACCGCTGGTATTGCATTTATGGGCTGGAATACAGAAACTTGAATAGAATTATTTAGCCTATGATAAAAAAATATATATATCAAAGACTTTTCCACCAAATTTAGTTATCAATTTGACTGATAAACAGCCAAGTTAGATCACAGTTTGTGTTAAACTGGAGTTCCAGGTATGGAATAGGGTGCTCAATTTATTCATAAATTTGACTTAAAGTGTACTCAATAAAAAAAATTAATAAATAGAGGCAGAAACGTGCGGTTACATGTCTAAAATAAAAGTGACTTTGCCAAAAGTATATGTCTATATTAAGTAATGATTGTTTCTATAGTGATCTTTGAGGAATTCATTTCCAAATTTCCGAAATCCGCTTTAATTTTTTTTTTTGTGTGTGAATCTACATTTTAGGATATTCAAGACCCAGGAACGGATAAATATAACACTTTAAGGCGAAGTCCATTCATAAATCAATTGCAGAAAAGGTGCTGAGAAAAAAGACAGAACGATGAAGAAAACAAACAGAAGATGAAAGAGGAGATGAGGGAGAATAATGAGATCAAGAAAAATAATAAAAGCCATCACATTCAAAAGTATTTCTATGTTTTGATTTACAGATCACAAGTTGGCACTTTTCTAATGATAAAATGTATGCTGAACTGACAGCAGGACTAGCTGAACTTCTATAGCACACAAGCTGACAAAGAGACAAACTTACTCATTCAATACTGGCTGAGTAGATAACACATTCCACATTGTGTTGTTATTGATGCTTTTCTCTCCTACTGCATTCATGGCCTTGTTTCCAGGATCTCTGCGATAACAAAAAGATGGATTATAAATATTTATTCCAGTTTATGAAAATATATAGAATTCATACCATTTTTTATTATAAATTATGAATGAGGCAATCCTAAATCATTTTTACAGTATCAGCTAGATAGCTTAACATTCCATTTAAAAACGAATATTAAAAAAAGAAAAAAAGTAAATAAATTAAGGTCATGCTCCCCCCCTGTAAACTTTAAGGTTATCAAAACTTTGGGTGCTGAAGGGGAAAAAAAAGCAAGAATTAATTATGTTGTATATCAAATGGGCTATTGTAATTGCATCCTTCATTTCTACAGCCAACAAATAAAGTACGTCCTATCTTATTGTTAAAAGTTGCAGATACTGAAGGGGAAAAAATTGGCAATAATTCAATCCTGTTGTATTACCATGGACCTACCAGTCCATGGTATTACATTAGGGTTATTTTAATCTCATACATGTCAGAAATTAAACAAGATAATGACATGCACTTTGTCGTATCTTTAGAACTTAAAGATATTGGGGGAAATAGCAAGAAATTAATTATGCTGTATTACAAAAGGGCTCATTTAATATCCTAAGTCATAAAACTTTTTTAAAATATGACACGCATTCTATCTTATCATTGGAACTTACAGATACAGGGGGGATAGAAATAAATTAATTCTGTTGTATTACAAAAGGGCTAATTTAATCTCCTACGTCATAATAAAAAAACATGACATGCAGTCTGTCTTATCATTAGAACTTACAGATATTGTAACATAAACTTTGGCTAGAATTAATTACGAAAGGGTCATTTTAATCTCATACATCATATGACTTTGCATAGTGAGATTGTCTTGCAATATTGTGTACAGTCCAAGTTCTTTGATATGTATCAGTGAGTTTATTGATTCAACTTGAACTTTGAAATCAACTCCTGTATGAAATCAACTCCTGTATATGATGTATGAGATTAAAATGACCCTTTCGTAATTAATTCTAGCCAAAGTTTATGTTACAATATCTGTAAGTTCTAATGATAAGACAGACTGCATGTCATTTTTTTTTATTATGACATAGGCGATTAAATTAGCCCTTTTGTAATACAACAGAGTTATTATTTCTATCCCCCCCCCTGAATATATCTAAGTTCCAATGATAAGATAGAATGCATGTCATATTTTTAAAAAGTTTTATGACTTAGGATATTAAATGAGACATTTTGTAATACAGCATAATTAAGCCATGATTGATTAAGGGTTTGAACTACATTCAAACCAAATTAGAAGGGACAAAATGGATGAGCTATATAAACAGATTAATATCAGATAATATGCCAGTACAAAAATATATATTTCATGGCCAGCTGGTATCAAGCCGAGAAATTGTGAGGTGATACATGATGTAGATTATATTCACTGTCTTTTGACACTCTAATCGATTCTGCAACATATCTAGCAGGCAATGAAGTAAACCATGACAAATGGGTTATATTAATCAATTGTCTCTGTTCAACAGTCTTTATTTCACTTCATTAATCACTTCTCTTAAAGGGGCAGTTCACCCTGACAAAAAGTTTATTGTAAAAATAGCAGAAAAAAATAATAAAAAATATTGCCGAAGGTTTGAGAAAAATTCATCAAATAATTAAAAACTTATTAGAATTTCAATTATTTGATTTGTGACGTCATATGTGAGCAGCATTCCTACATAACAAATGATAAAAAATAAATGAAATGTCATTTTCTCAGAAAATTGAAAATGGTTTTCACTGTAACTTTTGTATATCAATATACAAATCATTTCACACCCAATCATGAAAAGAAAACAAAATTATTTTTCATCAGGAACCATACCAAATTTGAAATTCATGCATTTTATATTACATAACACATGGGGCGGCTGCTCGTTTATGACGTCACAAATCCAAAATTTTGAACTCTAATAACTTTCTTACTCATTAACGGATTTTCCTCAAACCTTCACCAATATCTTTCACTATTTTTTCTGCTATTTTTATTACAAAGTTTTCTTCAGGGTGAACTTCCCCTTTAAGATATACAAAAATTGCTTGCCATACCCTTGCCATGCTTTATAAACTCATATTTACATAAAACTTTACTTCACCACAATTGAATCATTCTTTGCCTTCTAATGTCATCCCTTTCTTTTGGTCTTACTACATGTTCACATAATCCTTGTCATTCTTATGACACTTATAAACATAACCATAACCATTATATCATTGTGTATGGTTCTACTGGAAACGTTGTTTGACAATTCATCTAGTCACATACATCATCTTGTATTCTACTACCACCTGGGGTCCATTTCATAAAGAGTTTCAAATGTTGCAAAATTACCATTCATTATTTCGTAATTCATGTTTCATCAATCCTTTTCATCCATAGTAAACATAACAAAACATCCATGATATAACAGATCGCATAGTAATATTAAAATGAAGTAGGCATATAAAATAACGTGTCTCACATACAAAATAGAATAACATATTAGAAGACATCTGTTTGTTTACAACAAAACATAAAACGATGAGGCAATTGGCCCATGAAAAAAAATACAAAACCGCCTTCTGCTTTTATGTATTCAAAATGGTAAATTACCAATTATGGCATTTTACAATTTTTTTTATGGACCCTGATATTTTTATACTGAGCACTACCATACCCTGTGAGGTGGGTCACATGAGAGAAGAAAATAATAGAACATATTCTTACCTCCTGTCGTCAGATTTAGGGGGCGGTACCCAGTGATCATAGTTGGTCTCTAGCAGGAACCATCTACAAAATAGACAGATTGTTATTTTTCAAATTGTGAATTTCATGGATATATCACAAAATCATAGACAACTGTGCACAACATGAATATGTCAACATCAAGAGCTTGCATTTATGTTGCATTGAAAATATCACAGCTGCTCTAGCAAAATTCACAGAGTGACAAGTTTCTACTTTAGACCTATTTTTTTAAACTCCATCTGTGTACCCAATGAGATATTTCTGTATTGAGCAAAATGAATGACAATCCCTGCCCTACATAACGACACCACTTAGGCAGCCAGTTTGATATACTCATAGATTTTAGTGATTATAACATCCATATTTACGCATTTTTAAAGAATTTTGATTTTTTGTTTGTTAATCCAAATTTGTTGCAGTTTTTATTTTCTTCTTCTGATTTTTCTTTCACTTTTTAAAATAACTTTATTTTGTGCCCCCATAAAAAAATCCCTTGGAATAACCCCTATCTATCAGGCTATAAAAAATATCAGTTTTTTGATATTTTGCACAAACTAATGCCAAAACACACAACTTTGAATAAGTTTTAATATTACAGTGGATGGGGATTTCTTCGGCTCTTTTGTGCATTTTTGGAGAAAAAAGTGCCCTTAGCCCCCCCCCCAAAGTAATTTTTTCCCTGCTCTCCATCATGTATACCTGTTTCCTGAGAGGTCCAATCTCCATACATCGATAGTTGTCTCCCTGCCTCTGGTGACGACCATGCCCTCTCCCGGTTTGATTCCTCCAATGATGAGATACGCAGGGGCGACCTCTTCTTGAGAGGTGAACCTCTGAACGACCTCATCGAAGCTGTTATCATTGGCAAGAGCCTGTTGAAGATAGGAAGTAAATTATTTTTTTTTAGAGGTCTTACCGCTTCCAGATTCAATTTCACATTGAAATTTTTTAAAAGAATGAATCAATGAAATGAAGTTTAAACTTAGAATAAAATTGAAAACTAAAATAAAGAATAATAATTCTCTTAAATAGTTACTGCTTCTACAATGTACATTCAATTTTCGAATTAAAATGAAAAAAATTGAATAAAAATAAACAATTAACAAAATCAAATTACGAGTAAAAATTAAAATACACATTCAAATAGAATTTCAGAGTTAAATGAACAATAACATTTGAATGCAAATTCAAATTTCAATTTCAATTTAAATTGATTTCTCCATCACAAAAGAAACATAAAATGTAAATGGAAAGTTCTGTATTAAATAGCATACCAAATTCAACTTAAAGGACAAATTTTATCCTCTTGTGGCAAAGGTGAAGACGACTCTAGTGAGTTATCAAGCTTCTTTTTGTGTTATTTAGGAAGAATATTATAGTTTATATCAACAATGATCAGATTATGTCTGACAGGAATTAAAGTGATTGGGACCCAAGTATAGAACATCACTCACATGTAAAGTCATGTGTAACTAATTAAAGGAAACCAAAAACTAAGAAAAGAAGCAATCTTATTAAAAAGAGTAAAATGAAAGAAACAATTCAAAAACAGTTTCATCAAAATCGGTTATGAAATAAGCAAGTAGTGGACTTTTAAAAGGTCTTGTACTTTTTATTTGTATTTCTATTTTGTGCACAAATTTTCAGATTTTCCTCAAATAGATCTTTGAAATTGTATCTTGCCTCCTTCAGAGCACAACTTCCATGTATGTCATGGGAAAAATAATTCCCACCACATATGTCAAGGTCAGGAGATAATGTAAAATGTGTAAAATATAGTGGAAAATCTGAAAATTTGTGTACAAAACATATGATGAGCTGTCCACATAATCAGCCATTTTGAAGAACATTTGCCAATTTGAGGATCAACATAGAAAGTACAACAAGACTTTTTAAACGTCCATAACTTGCTTATTTCATAACTGATTTTGATGAAACTTTTTAAAATTGTTCCTCTCATTTTACTCTTTTGAATAAGATTGCTTCTTTTTTAGGTTTTGATTTCCTTAACAACTAAGTGAAATGGCCCTAAGTGTATGAACATTGATTGTCACAAGATAAACAAATTGACTTACATCTCGCAAGACGAAGGTAGTAAACTTTACTTCCTTCAGAAGAATGGCTTTCAACAACTCAACAACATTCTTAAACACACTTCCCTGATCTTAAAGAGAAAATGAGAGGGAAAGAGGGAGAGAGAGAGAGGGATCATGGTGTCAAAACTCACAACTAAACTGTATTATTAAGTATTGTTTGAATTATAAGAATCATCAAAATAATCACATTATTAACATCATTATAATTATTACAAATACATGTATGATGATTAACACTATCATCATTATCTTTATTATTATCATTAACATCATCATCAAAGGTGGTGAAAGGGGGGGGGGGGTAATCGCCCCCTATTTTTTATGTACCGTAATTAATTTTTCTTTAAAAAAAGAAAGAAAAAGGAAGAAATAGTATGATTTTTAATAATACATGTATATTTCAAACAGATTTCAAGCATTTTTTTTCTTACCTCTCTCATTCAGACTGATGGTAAATTTATTTGGTTTCATTCCTGTGAAAACTCCCACTTGACCAACAAAGGAAGTAGTTGTGTAAACAGTCTGAAGAAAGGAGTAAAATGATAACATAAAATAAGAAAAAAAGTTCAAGTTTACTTTGGGGTAACAGAGTGTACACAACTATCCAGGTACAAATCTTTATGTACTAGACAGTTTTCCTCCAGCACAAATTACAATTTAGTCATAAATGGAATTACCAAGTTCCCCTACAGAAATTTAAGCGTGCCGCTTGCTAGTAACCAGCATGCGACTAGCAGGGCGCTTGCTTAATAAGCGAGTGCATGCTAGCGAACAGTCCCTGCTCGCTAAAAGATCGCTTAACTATTACTCTGCACGCATATTACACGCTTATTAAGCTAGCCGCATGCTAGTTACTAGCATGCCGCAAGCTAGTCGCACGCTTGCCGTAAGCTTGGAAATTTCTGTAGGGGTTGTCAGCTTCAAAGCATTTTAGAGAACAAAGAAAAAACTTCCTTTTGTATCATTTACAGGTCTGTCAATATTTTTGAGGCATCTGGATACTATGCAATATCATCTTTACACACATTCACAATACAATTCCAAAGCTTTTTTTCACAAAGAATTACTTGGAAATTGCTTTTCAACCCTGATACAGTTCACCCACTCTGTGGGATTGCTTCTATTGAAAGCATTGTAGTTGATACATGTAACTCATACAAAAATTGGCTCAGAGGCAAATAGAGCATACATGTAGCTTTGTACAGACATATTATATTCTCACAAAATCCAATATATCTTCATGTACTGAACATGGGGATGTTTTTTCAACAGGCCCTAATACTAGCAAAACAGAAATTTTTTTCAACAAGGATTACTTGGAAATTGCTTTCGAACCCTGACACAGTTAACTCACTCTGTTGGATTGCTTCATTTGTATGCATTGTATTTGATAACTCGTCCAACAACTGAGCCAAGTAAAGAGCACATCTTGGTTCAGCCACCTACATTCTAGCAATTCCAATATCTTCACGTAAATGTACATGAGGATACCCATTTCAACAGGCCTGCGCTAGACCTAGCAAAAACAGATTCTTCTTTGATATAGGAAGGCTTCATTCTATCTTTCATCAGTTTTAGATTAATACTTGAAATCAAAAGTAAACAGAAACTGCCTTAAATACCAATTGCCTGGATTTTATATTTCTTTGGAAAAATAAGCCAAGAAAGGGAAGTACTTGAAGGAAATTAGAATTCCTACAATACTAATATACATCATCATTAATGTATGCACATTTCTTTGGTTGAAAATCATGTTGCTTTTTTTTGGAGAATTTTGCAAAGCCCCCCCCCCGAACATATAGACTGTTGATTGCACGGGCATACAGATGGGGGGGGGGGCTTGGAGGGGCCATGGAACCCTAAAATTTTTCACTTGTGACCAAGAAAAAAAAAGAAAAGGAAAGAGGATGATGAAATATGATATTCCATCACAAAATTTGAATTTTGTAGTAAAAGAAAATGTTGAATTTTTTTGCTCGCTCACAACTTTATACAAATTTTGCCTGATACGCCATATCTGGCCCCCTCAAATATTATTTCGTTATGCCACTGCTTTTGTAACAAAAGGTAAGTAGAAGTAGTAATCCAGAGTTTAAATCCAGTTTAATCCCTGCCTAATAAGGGGTAGCCATATTTACTTCCCACTCAAAAGGGCCGTCTGCACCATCTTGAGTTTTCAATTTAGCGCGCTATTTCTGATCCGGTAAATTATCCCGATCTGAACAATATCGAGATTATTTGCAATGGAGAAGCATTTATCACGCTAGTTCGTAGGAGTAATCTCAAGATTACAATCCCAAGTCGACTTGGGATTATTTGCAAAATAGCGCGCTATTTTACAAATTATCGCGCTAATTTGTAGGTGCAGACACACTCAGGACTATTATTCACGGTGTCAGACCATAATGCATCAATGCCTCGCTCGAGCAAGAATCGCTCTTCTTGCGATGGTGGAGACGGGGGTTTCTTGAATCTCGAGATTAATCTCGAAGAGGGCTAATCGGGCTAAAATCTCATGATGGAGCAAACTTGGGATGGTGCAGCACCGCCTAAAGTAAATCACACTCATCCCCTAACTACAACTATTTTTATAAAGATTTTTTCAGTCTTATCTCTCACATCAAAACTTGCAAACCTTTTGATGAACATGAAAAGCCTCTACCAGTAAGAATATTACTTGTTTACCAAAGAAGCTTCTGTCACATGACAGTACTCGAGTATTATGTCACATGAGTAGATAATCTCCCTTACACCTACATGATAAAGCTACTTCATTGATAACTAATCAGTGATCAGTTTACATGGCTTCATAACCTTCATCCTGCTTTACAATGTTTGTCCACACAATAGCTACATACTCTACATTGTACTTGTTTAGTCACAATCCCAGTCCACAATTTATACAGATTTTTCTCTTGATCAGAGTATGTATATTCATTTGAATTCTCTTTCGTGAAATTGCTATACCTGTAGTATGATATGTACCTGTAACTTTAAGAAATGGATCATAATTTATTATTCACCTACTTTTACATGTACATGTATAAAATGCATTATTGCATTCAAGTGGTCATCAGAGTTGAAAATAAAAATGTCTGTGGACTAAATCTGGCTTCTGACCAGTATCATATTTTGAGGATACATTACAGAATAAATGAGGTATTCCAGCTCCATAACTTACAAGCACATCTGGATCAAATCAAATCGCAATCTTATATATTGTGTGAACATCGCTACTGAAACTGAATTAATGAGGGCAACGAGTGATTAGGTAAACTGATAAAACATTGATGTTATCATTGCTATGTATTTAGAAACACCTAGGATACACTTCCTTAATAATAATAGTGGATTTAACAGAGTAGAAACTATTCAACAAACAAAATGTATTTTAGTTTAAGTATAAACTGTGATGATAAATGTCCTACTGGACAAATTATAAATCAATACATCAGTGTGTCTTGAAGCAGAGAATGAGAGAGCAAAATTTAAAAAAAGGGGGTGGTAACTTGGTAGGAGCGGAACGATCTTTTAATTTTCATTTTTCATCCTTAAATATCTCATTTATACAAATCTGAGCCTATGGTAAAATAACTGCTGGGTGTACGGATCAAGTTGGAAACGTGGTAGGTTTTTGTCAAAAACTTACTGATTATTAAAAGTCAAATCCACCCAAGCAAAAATTGAATAGAAAGAGAAAAATCAAACAAGGATAACACTGGCAAGTTCATCAAAATTGAATGTAATCAGTATTTCATTAGGACTAGATAAGAAATATGAAATATCACAATTTTCTCTTGTATATTATGTGAAACAAAATCTAATTCCTCCCTAAACAAGTGGAATTGCAACTAAGCAATCTATTGTTTTTATGAAGAATCTCTTTCTTTACTGAATATATGCAAAAAACAAACATATTGTCAAATTCAAACCTTCCAAGCAATAAAATACAAAAGAAATAGGAATTACATCATCAACTCTCATTTGCGTATCACTGTGTTGTGTAGATGACCGTTAGCTGTGAATTTTTAAAATGCCATAACTTTCTTAAATTACACCCAATTTGGATGAAATTTTCAGTGTCATGCTTGTTTGATTCTTCTCTTCTTTAATTCAAATCAAGTTATTGTTGGGGATGTACTAGCCCTTTAAAGAGCCTACAGACTACACTTAAACTCACCTTTCCCTGTGACTTGAAATCAATGATAGCTGTGACATTACTCAAGGAAGTTGAGAAACCATAATCGAGGTTACGACCATGCCAGATGGTACCATTTGCATCCTGGGCAACGATGCTTGTACAGGCTCTGAAACGGTCAAGTTTGGAATCAAAATGAATTTAAAAAACATGAGGAAATAACTAAGAAATCGTTTGTTTCATCATATTTATTTATGTCTATGGTCTTCAGTATCTGACTCAATCAAGGTTGAAAAAAGGTTTCTAAAAATTAATATACAATGATGACTGAGAAATTAAGAATTTATGATATTGTATGCAACACTAGTCAATTGTGACTACCAAACAAATAGAACCAAGATGAAGAACATCACAAAAGCATATTGACAATATTTCCTATCTAAGCACCTTCAAAATCTCACTAAAAACCTGACTATCCAGATATGGTTTCCATTTGATGTAACTCTCACCCTCTAAACTTTGTTTCCTTTCTTAAACGATCATATTGCCATTACTACTATTATCATCAATATGAATATTTATACACTTAATGAACACTGTTTTAGTTTTTCTATTAAAATCCATTTATTTATGCAGAACATATTAATCATAAATCTTAATTATCAGCAAAATCATTTAAATAATTCATCAAATCAAATAATCTGATTCATTTATTCAATTTGTATTTATAATTCATCTA
This sequence comes from Lytechinus variegatus, assembly GCF_018143015.1. Taxonomy (NCBI): domain Eukaryota; kingdom Metazoa; phylum Echinodermata; class Echinoidea; order Temnopleuroida; family Toxopneustidae; genus Lytechinus; species Lytechinus variegatus. The sequence continues at coordinate 18,095,306 of NC_054743.1, read as the reverse complement.
ATTATTTCAATGACCAATTCTGAATGGTAAACCAATGCATATCTGGTACTTCTCATAAAGATGCAATGGCTCAAAATTGGGCAAAAATTGAATGAGACTGTAATTTTGGCTTAAAGATGCCAGAGACAATTGTGAGAAATAGACATGCATACTTTTCCCTCTGCCCAACATAATAGGGTACATGGAGCTTGTCATCATATATTTCAAATTACATGAAACATCATGCTTTTATTACATCATATGATTGTAAAACAATCCTGAATTTCAGTTCAAATTCTCTTTCTGCTTCCTGGTGGATACTGAAATTTCATCATTTGTGTTTGGAATCAGGGAATTTCAAGAATAAATATGACATGGTAATAGGACAGTAGAGTTAATATTAAGTCATAAAACTTTATTAGTTTTATACAAATATTCCCTAGTATTTAAAAACTCCAATAAAAAGAGAGATTATACATAGATTATCTTTAAAAATCAAAATAGTAGTTATTGCTTAGTTCACATTTCAACAGCATCTAGACATTTTTAAGTCAGTTTGTTTTATTATCATATCTCCGCCTCAGATGAATTGTATGACATTTACAATAAAAAACTTACAAAAGATTCTTCATTAAAAAAAAATCCAAAGTGTTTGATATTAATATTTCTTTGTAACGATGATGACTTTCAAGGAAATTAATTTTACATTTAAACTTTATCTACTTTTTTCCTAAATATGAGCAGCATAAGAAAAGACAACTTACGCTGTAAAGTCATAGATCATATTAATGAAAGCCATCTCGCCGACACCAATTCCTATGGTCTTTGCAACTCCCCTGATTTCTCCTGAGTAAGGGGCCGGGAGGAGTTCATCCAAGACATCACCAAGCTGGTCTACCAATGGAAGAGCTTCCTTGGGTACCATTTGTCTGAAGAAAGATTTAAAAAGAAAATAAAGCATGAATATAATATTGCAATAACAATAACTATTATCACCATTATTATTTTATCCAAGAACAATTATTATTAGCAGTCTTTGTCCTTCTTTTCCCACAGGCCTCTTCTCCATTGTATTTATCTTAAAGAATGTACATACACTTCTTCTCATCTTCCTCCTCTTCATGTAACATACTTTGACTAGATCTACTTATTTGCTTCTCCCCTAATTTCTTCCCCCATTTCTCAAGTTGTCTCCTCCCATTTTCTTTCCTTTTCTTTCTTTCTTTCTTTCCTTTCGTTCTTTCTTTGTCTGTCTTTGTTTCTTCTTTTCTTTCTTTCTTCTTTTCTTTCTTTCTTTCTTCCTTTCTTCCTTCCTCTCTCTTTCTTTCTTCCTTCCTTTCTCTCTTTCTTTCTTCCTTCCTTCCATCCATTCTCTCTCTTTCTTTCTTTCTTTGGCTGTCTTTGTTTCTTCCTTCCTTCTTTCTTTCTTCTTTTCTTTTTCTTTCTTTCTTCCTTCCCCTCTCTTTCTTTCTTCCTTCCTTCCTTTCTCTCTCTCTCTTTCTTTCTTCCTTCCTTTCTCTCTCTCTCTCTTTCTTTCTTTCTTCCTTCCTTCCTTCCATCCATTCTCTTTCTTTCTTTCTTTCTTTCTTTCTTTCTTTCTTCTTCATCTCCTTTCTTTTGTTTTCTTGCTTAGATTCTAATTCAGAATTAGATCTATCTCCTTTTAATAATTTCAGCTAGATAACCACAATCCAAGCCAAAAGTCACATCTAAAGCTAACCCAGGGAACTCCCGCCCGCTATGCGGGTGGGAGCCCAGGACCTTACGTGTTGACCATACTCACCTGACTAGCGTGAAGTATGGTCAAAATAATTCTCCGAATAAATAGTTAAAACAGAAATCAAGCACTTACCACGCTTATATGGATGAAGGTCTAATGAGTGGCAGTTTCCTGACATCTTGGCACAAACTGGAACCTCAAAAAAACGAAAAGTTCTCTCCTTCTACCCCAGTCTCGATCGGCCATTTTGTTACGATTCATAACAAAAATGGCCGATCGAGACGGGGTAGAAGGAGAGAACTTTTCGGTTTTTTTAAGTTCCAGTTTGTGCCCAGATGTCAGGAAACTGCCACTCGTTAGACCTTCATCCATATAATCGTGGTAAGTGCTGCCTTGATTTCTGTTTTAACTATTTATTCGGAGAATTATTTTGACCGTACTTCACGCTAATCAGGTGAGTATGGTCAATTACACATAAGGTCCTGGGCTCCCTGGGTTAATCTAAAGCATACTCACTCAATTGTCCCAATAAAAAGAGTTCTCATTTTAGTCAAATTCCAGTGGTGCAATGCGGGACCCCATCGCTCCTCTGCAGGAGAATCGAGGTTCACGCTCAGCCGTGGTACGGGGAGACTTTCCGCCTGGAGTCTAGAGCTAGGACCCGCTGACACTGCCGTCAAAATTAGAGCACAAAACGCGAAGAATGCGAATCCCACGGATCCTAATTGTGCCATGTTTCTTCGTAGAGCACCCTAACCCCGTTTTCAATTAATTCTTAATAACTTAACGAATCAACAGCTCATCATCAACGCTGTTATAAGCTAAAAATAAAATAAGGCTCCGCAGATTTCCGAGCCTCGCTTGTTTGTGTTTTTGTATTAGGGCATGATCACCTGACTTTCCGGAAGCTAAAGCGGCATGCATGAAGCGCGCGTAATAAAAGAAGTTTTTAATTTACCGGCGCGCCAGCAGGTCATGCATGACATCTATGCAATATAGCACATGCACGTGTGCTGTACCAAGACCTAGTAGTATTTGTCAGGAGCACTACAATGTGGATGAAACTCAAGACCATCTTCATAATATAAGACTTAGTGTATATTGCCAAGCCACATCTAGATCAACTTCATTCTGAACAAATTGGTAAGTGATATCATGGAAATAATTCATTTTGTACTACAGGTTTAGGGAGCTAAATCCAACCCTGGTAAGTGGTATTTCTATATCATTTTCAAATGAAGAGTTTTCTAAGTTGCCATGGCTTGCTTGGCTGCTACTTTATAGTCTTAGTACTAGTTGTGCTATTGACTAGTACTAAAATTAATTAACTATCATCGTCAGGTGATAGTAACTAATGTAATATAACGTAAAGTGGTTGTGTTACTGTTAGTCATGTTGCAAGTAACTTTACGTTAGTCAGATCTAACTCAACTGGACGTTACATATGCATAGGACAGCGTGTACGCTTTTTGGGAGAGTACTTCTTCAAGGTTCAAGGTTAGGATCTAACTAAATACCCTGTTTAGATCTGTCTCTCTAGTGTCACACCGACAATCATCTGGAACGAACACTGCATGAAATTCTTGTCAAAATACGAGGTACATATGCGAGGGCCGTTTAGATAAGAACAAACATCTGCGGTAATCGTGAGATGCGCTGTGATCGTACCTATTCCAGTGAGGGGAAAAAGCATGCTCAATCAATTCTGAAACATTTCTATTTTTCATGTTTTCCAACTCCTATCTATTTGATTTTATTTTTTTTATCTTTTTTTCCTTTCAATTTTTATTTATCTCATTTTGATATTTTAATCTTTTTATTAATTCTTATGTATATTTTGTTCTCTCCTTTCGTTTTCTTCTTTTCTTAAGTATCAAATCTGATTTATTTCTATTTTTTCAATTCTTCTCTTCTTTCAATTATGTATTTCCAAAGAGCTGTGTTGGAAGCTCCTTGGTATTTCATTGTTTTGAGTTTTCTATCATATTTTCTATAAATTCTTTTTTATTCCTTTGTTTTAATCTTTAATCTTTTCTTTGTTTTAATTTTTCTTCTATCGATTTTTATGTATTTCTTTGTTATATATTTCTTTCATCATATTTTCTTGTTTTAATTCTTTCATCATCTATCATGTACAATGTATCATATTTTGTTGTCCTTCCATTTTCTTTTTGATTTATTATGTATTTCTATGTGTTTTAATTCTTTCATTCTCTTTTCTTTCAAATCTTATGTATTTTTTTTTAGGAGAGGCAGAGCCGTATATTAAAAGCCGATCTCCATAAAGCTCAGCAAAGTCAAATTTTTCAATTCATTATTAAAGTTATGTTGAAGAGTAATGATGTCTTGGTGTGACATAAACACGCTAGTATCATCCGCAAATAGTATTAGCTCAAAAAGTCATGACATATTGCACATGTCATTCACAAATAAAAGAAAAAATGACGGGCCTGCTTATATTGAGCCTTGGGGCACTCCACACCTTACTGACATCATCTGAGATGCCTTGTCCTCTATGATTAGGATGAGAAATGTCTTTTTATGGAAAAACCAAATTGTGGGTTTAATTCATTGCAGTAGTGTCAGCTTGTGCATAATCTTATAGCTCTCTCCTTCAGAGAATATATTAATTCACATAAACAGAGTTGTCAGAGATGTGCCATCTGCAGATTACCAACACATGCAAGGCAAGGCCTCTAAGATGGCTGTGTGATGATGTCAGTGCACGAGGTGTGTATCAAGCTTCTTGCAATACACTCATCATCCTATACTAACCTGGCAGTAACAGTGCACTTCCATATGTAAATACATATATTTATCTCTTTTTTGTAGATTATAGAGTTGTACCCTGATACTGAGACATGACTGATAAAGTTCTTGTGATTGGTAGTGGAGGGAGGGAGCACTGTCTGGCATGGAAGCTAGCCCAGTCATCACAAGTAGCCCAAGTCCTGGTTGCCCCAGGAAATGCGGGCACAGCCAACAGTGAGAAAATTACAAATATGGGTGAGTATCTCAACCTGCTCTGTAAACTCCCATAGGTTTTTGTAAATTGATTACTGTCTGGTACCAGGAGTCGATCAACTGGTTAAACTGTTAGCAGTAGGTAGCATTATTTATAAGGTAGCACTGTGGATTGATATTTCACTCTCATATATGTTTCTTCATTACAATTTTGTCCTCAAAATATGCTGTATATGCTTATGAGCTGTAAATTTGGTAAGCCAGACAAAAATAATTTATAATGCATGCTTAATAGTTGTAATGCTCTTTTTTTATTGATCGTAATATAGGATGCATTATGTGGCCCTGTCTGAAGATGGGTTGATTAATGACTTGTTACCACAGATCTATTAACAGCAAAAGAAAGTGTTTTTCTCTATTACAATAATGATTTAAGTTTTTTTTTAAAGTTGTAAGATTTTAAGTTGAATACCATATTTTCTTTCATATGATGTATAAGTTTCATCTTCCAGGTCAAATCTGTTTTTGTTTTCTGTGCAAAATATACCTGGGTTAAGTCAATTGCAATTCCTCTTGTTAATTGTCTTGATTTTACTCTTGATACCATCAGGACCAGATGTTCCAACAGGTAACTATCCCGCTCTGGCTTCCTGGTGCCAAGAGAACTGCATCAGTCTCGTGGTGGTGGGACCTGAAGCGCCTCTTGCTGCAGGAATCGCAGACGACCTCGCCGAGGCAGGCATCCCATGCTTTGGCCCAACGAGGGCAGCAGCCGAGATCGAATCCAGCAAGGTCTTTGCCAAGAGCTTCATGGATCATTGCAAGATTCCAACTGCTAGGTGGAAGAGTTTCACAGAGGTGGAGGAAGCCTGTAAACACATTAATACGTGAGTTGTCTAATTAGGCGTAAAGAAAGAATTTCAAATATTTGTGAAGTTTTTGATTTAGTGTGGAATCACATAGAAACCGAAGATGACCTTTCTGAAAATCTGTATTAGTGATGTAACATTAGAGGCTTAATGGTACACCTATACCATGTTAGGCATGCACAACCCAGACTTAAAATTTTTAGCAATCACGATCGTTTTATCATTCCTTCTTAACCAAGGAAAGTCCAATTCTCCAAAGGGTACCATGTATTCAGAACTCGTGAGAGTATTTAAAGTTACCTCTTTTTTTTGCGCGTCCTCCTTAAGATGGCAAGAATTCACCTGTTAAAAGTTTAATGGGTCCTTTACAGGATGTAGCATGCCCAAGAAAGAGGCAGGGCATATTATAAAGCCTCTATATTGATTATGCTACATTTATTGTGAAGTTGTTATACCTCTGTAAAGTCTGTACTAAATACATACATTTCAGCTTTTTAGCTGCAGTAGGATTGTTTTACTTAAAATAAATAAAACCATGAAATGAAATGGGAGACCCAGGTTACTCTCACATTTTTTTCATGTTTATCTACAGTGCCCCATATAAAGCCTTGGTAGTTAAGGCCAATGGCTTGGCCGCTGGTAAAGGAGTAGTTGTTGCTTCAACTGCAGAAGAAGCTTGCGATGCTGTCAGGAACATTATACAGGTGAGTTTGGATGACGATAGATCAGAAATGCATTGTTAATTTAGCAATTGATAGCAATGAGTATGATTGAGTATGTGATGAAAATATCACTTGCTATCAGGCCTTCTTCACTGCAGTTTTCCAGGAGGAGCTTGTTCCCTTTGTTGGGGATGCAACATTTTCTTGCCCCATTTGTTCTTAATTTTTGGCAAACATTCCAGACTAGTTCATGATTCCCAAATCTGTATCTTAAAAGAGATGAATACAATACTTTCTAGAGGAATTATAGAACCCTGACCTTAAAAAAAAGAGTTACTGTGCATATTTCAATCTCCATGAGCTCTATGCATCATTTTTAAGGGAATGTCTTGGAGAAAGCCTCACTTTCAATATCATCGTGATTTGTATAATATTTCTGTTGTATTCTTGCTAGTTTTATTGAAAGGATATCTCTTAAGACTTTTTTCTGTCGTGTCTCCAGGATAAAGTATTTGGTGCTGCAGGAGATAGCGTCATCATAGAAGAACTCTTGGAAGGTGAAGAAGTTTCAGTAAGTTGAGAATTACATAAGATATAATGAGCAGTTATAACTTATAATGCATTTAGGGGTATTAATGCAACTTCTGTGAATCCCTATTTTACAGTTGTGAAAGCATCCACTGTAAAAGTTACATACATATAGAATTTTAATGATACAGTGAGGGTCAGCATTGACCTTTTGTGGCTAGTATTAGGCTGATATTTACATCAGCACAGCATCAAACTTTAAAAAGAAGCTGAACCTAGTATGGATCTCATTGGATGTTGAGCTGTTGATGATGTGATTTGGAAAAACTTTGTTAGCTCTCTTAACTGTGTTAGAGCTGGGTAAGGAAATTGCAATTGCACTTGGAATCACACAATCTAGCAAGTAACAATCATCCATCTTCTCTCCCAATGTGGTGCCATAGTTTCAAGTAATGTTGGGAATTGGTGCAGATGATGTATTGGCTCAGAACAATCAAGGCCAAACTCTGTTCAAGTTCAGGTTTATTTATACTGAGCAATCGTGAAATGATATTATTTGGCAGGAATTATGATATAATTAGGATCCACAAAAACCAGAGCTTTGATAGCTGTCATCAAGCTCAGAAATACAGCTGATGATTATTAACACCTTTCTTGTTATTATTTTTGTCCAAATTGATCATTTTTATTGCTAGATTGAATTTTTATGTCATTGTTCTTGTTTTGATTACCTCTTACATGATCCTCATCATTATTACATAGGTTCTGGCATTTTGTGATGGTAGCCATTTTGAGTCGATGCTTCCAGCACAGGATCACAAACGGGTTGGAGAAGGAGACCATGGTCCTAATACAGGTGGAATGGGAGCGTACTGTCCTTGCCCACAGGTATGTAATTTTTCATTTCCTTGGGGGATGGGTATCAGATATTTTCACATTTCGTATGAAATGATGATCATGGAACAGTTTTTTTAATGACATTGATTAAATTTGATTTGATAGTTAGATCACACTTAGTAATGTGATTCCTGCATCACAGAATCACCTCCCATGAATTTCAGAAGGGATGAAAATATTGACCTATCTGTTTCTTTAACTATATATTATAAGCAAATTGACATACTTTACTTCTAAATTTTCATCAAATCTTTTATGAAAGTGTTATTACTAAAAGCATGAAGAAATGTTTCTGCACCAACAATGATATTTTCATGATTATGTAATATGTCATTAATTAGAATTTTTTATTTAACAATTTTACATCTGAAGTTTTGAATTCTAGAACAAGTATATTATTCACTCTTTGATGGTCACATACTCTGTAGCACAAACAAGTGTTTGTTTAAGGGACCTTGTCGAAAGTCAGAGCTGCGTCTTTCCCACAAGAAATTTGCAAGCAGCATTTTATTACAAATCATCACAGTCATGATGGACAAACCAAAGCTGCAAGATGCATTGTTTCCTTCAAGCAGGTTTCCTGCTAAGAGACGTGGCTTAGACTATTGACAAGTTACCTAATTATCAAGAAGAGATTTGAATTTCAAAATGTTTTGTTTGTGTGATTGCAGGTGTCAAGGCAGGTTATTCAGCAGATAGATGAGGAGATCATTCAGAGAGCAGTAGATGGAATGAAGGAACAAGGGAGGCCATACAAAGGTGATTTTAAGTAATGGTTTTAGGGGTGGGGAATTTGATTTTATGATGTGAAAAATCAAAAAAAGTTGTAAGTTGAAACAGTAGGGAAATATTATGCCATCAGGTAAATATATCAGAATTTAGGAGTATTTATTTTGTTTACATACAGTTTTTTGAAAAGGTTCTAGCATTTTCAGTATCTTTGCACTATATATATATCACATGTGGCATATTTTGATGACACTTTCCAGATGGCCAATACTTGATAGCCCTTGTGAAGCTGATGGATATTCTTGTATCTCTTTGTTATTCGTCCCACATTGTTTATATGATACTGATTCTTGTGCAACATTTCTTTTGTGTGACACGTTTTGAACATAATACAGAATTTAAATCCCATTTCTTTCCCATTGCTCACAACTGCCAATCAAAAGCAGATGAAGTTATTCCTTAAGAGTCGTGAAATATTCCCTGAGATTTGTGGTTTGTTTCCATTATTAGGAGTCCTGTATGCAGGCCTGATGATCACCAAAGACGGCCCGAGGGTTCTGGAGTTCAACTGTCGCTTTGGAGACCCAGAAACCCAGGTCGTTCTGCCGTTGCTGAAGAGTGATCTCTATGCTACCATGAAGGCCTGCGTGACTGGAGACCTGCCCAAGGCCAAGCCAAGTTTCCATGACGACCGATGCTGCGTGGCGATCGTTCAGGCCAGTGGTGGCTACCCAGCATCATACAAGAAAGGTTATGAGATTACAGGTTGGTGAGGGTCTTTCTTTATGATTGATAAAGAACAAAACTGGATTTTAAGAAGCCATAGATCAATTAAACTTCAGAACATAATGATTTATTTGGCTTGTTTCATAAAACTTGGTATGCCGACTTAAGACCCTTTGTTGCAAGATTCTTAAATCTTGTTTTTTCAAGAAGTTGTTCTGTCTACATGTCACACTTTCCCTTGGCTCTGGTAGTAGGTTCCAAAGGAATGGGCAAACTGTTTGGTACTAGCATGGCTGCAGAATTTACTGAAAGGTAACATAGTAATCTATTGGACCACTTTTGGGCTCCACTCCTGATTAGAAAAGGGTTCACTCCCTTAGCCTTTTCCACGTCTCATGGCTCACCACAAGGTAGTGGCTGATTCATGGGAGGGTAGGTGCATCAAACCTGTACGGGCATCGGGAGGCCTACCCAATGCCTGTGTACAGAATCCCAAGCCTATACGTATACCTCAGTACGAGGATTTAACTTGTCAAAATGTGGATCTATTTGTACGTACCACAAGTCAACATCACTGAAGATATGACCGTTCCAGGGGGCAAGCAAGGAGTTCCTTGAAATTTGGAAAGAAAAGTTGATAGTAAGATGATATACATCTTGGGAGGTTGAGGGAGCTTATCTCCCTACTCTGGTGAAGAACCAGCCCATCAACCTCCATTGCAAATTGATTTAAATCAATCCTAGCTCATTAAGGTTTACTTTTATAGAGCTGCAAACTAGTACTGATTTTTGGTATTTGGTACTGAAAAAATGACAATACTGAGCATTTCATGCAAAATACTGATTTCTAAAATTTTCAGTTTTATGTTTTATGCAATGGTATTTCTTTAAAAATATTGATTTCCTCACCAAAATACTGAAATTTAGCTGAAAGATGGTGCTCTTGTTGAGGTTGGCAGCTTTGCCTTTGGTCTATTGCGAAAGGTCTAAACCTTGAAATACAGGCTAGATGGATAAGAATATAGTCCAGATAATTCTTGGATTATTGCTACATTCTTGTTACAGTGCAATCATTTTAAGTCGCTTACGTGTGACCTGACTTGGGGGTCAAACTAGTCCATTTGCATATATTCTTTACAAAATGGTCACAATCGTTTTATCTTCCATTTTCTATCCTAGGATTGGATGAGATAGCCAGCCAACCGGACATGATGGTCATCCACGCAGGCACCGCTGTCAAGGATGGGAAGGTCGTGACTTCAGGTGGGCGTGTCCTAGCAGTGGTAGCCTCGGCAAGGGATCTGGTGACAGCAGCCACCATGGCCAACGAGGGGGCAAAGACGGTCCAGTTTGAGGGAGGCTTTCACAGAACGGATATAGCAAAAAGAGCATGCGACTTCCTTACTGGTAACAGGTACAGTCAATCTGCTTTAGTGATTACCTGTATAGAAGCATTACCTCTCTCTAAAGACCACAATCTATTTTTTCTTGCATGAAACTCCCCATTAAATCATGTATTAAAGAAACCTGACCATAAAGACCAAATTTCTCATATCCCCTAGGTGGTTAGGAACATTTCTCTCCGATAGGTTGTCAGATCTGACAACTTTCCTCGAATTTTATTGGCTGAGAAGCACTGTTACTATAGTAACTACCGCATTAGGCAGGACTTGTTGGATGAAACGTCCATGCATTCATGAAACGCTCCCCTGGTTTCACTGTTTATGGAAGCATTTGAAATCATTTTCAGGGAGAGTGATAATGCAGATGCATTTTACTTTATTTCCGTGCAAACATGTGAATAATGTGATGTGAATACCATAGATTTATGATTTAGATAAAAAGCTATGCACCTTTTATTTCGTATAAAATTTGTTAGCAAAGGGGTTGGTTTGAATTGTATTTTTATCACAAGAATCATGCATTGGCATCCAACCCCTTCAAAATTAAAAATCATATCTCTAATTAAAGGGAGGTGTTTCACAAAGATTTAAGTGTGGCTTAGAGTCACACTTAACCTTCAGCTGCATGCAGTGTATAACGCATCATCACATTGGTCAGGGTCCCGTTGCAGAAAGAGTTGCAATCAATCGCAACTCTAAAAATCATGCGCAACTTGATTTTCAACCAATCAACAGCGTGCATTTGATTTTTTTGACTCGCGTTTAAATGCAACTCTTTCTGCAACGGACCCCTGATCATGCACACTGCCTTCAATCGGATTAAATATTAAATGACATGTGTGTGTTGGCAATTAAGCATGACTCTAAGGGGGTGTTGCAAGGAAATACTTGCGATCAATTGAAAATTTTCTGTTGCTATTTGACAAGTGATAGATCAGTTTTAACGGTAGCAAATCAGATTACACTCCTTGTTTCAAGACGCATATTAAGAATCAATGGAAAATTCACAACTACTTTCAAGACTCTTTATTGATTTAGGGACAGAACATAGACTTGCAATTGATCGCAAGTTTTTTGCAATGCCTCGTAAGTCACACGTAACTTTTGAAACTTTGTGAAACACCCACCCCCCAGATCATCAGGTTTAACATACAGTGGCAGTGGAGTTGACATCACAGCTGGTAATTCACTAGTCCAAGCTATCAAACCTCTAGCCAAAGCTACGGCCAGATCGGGATGTGATGCCGCCCTCGGTGGTTTCGGGGGACTCTTTGACGTGAGAGCTGCTGGCTACAAGGACCCTATCCTAGTATCGGGTACTGACGGTGTGGGCACAAAACTGAAGGTGGGTTTGACTGTTTCGGCAAGTCTTGAGGGGTTCATATTAGGTTATGATTTTTTTTATTGGAGTATGTGCTCTTGACTTCTCACTAGCTTGTGTTTTTCTGACCTGTAGATGCATTTATTCATTATTCAATTCAAATTAATTTGCATTGATTTCTTTCTTGAGTGTATAAAACGTACATAATACAAAATGTTAGAGTATTTATAAGCAGAAATAAAAATGAAATGAAATCTGGAACTGTATAATAAAGCTAGGAAACCTTTTACAAGCACAGTTCCCACGACATTGATTATGGGGTAAAGAAATGATAACATACAATCAAAATGACAAATGATATTTCACGACAGTTTAAAACAAGGTATCAACTGAAGAAAAAATAAAATGGACAAATGCTCCAAGAAATTGTCTATTGGTCCATAATTTTCACTGTGTTTTCTCTAATCTGATGGAGAAAAATAAGGGCAATTAAGTGTTCGTCATCATTTGTAACAGTGATAAAACTGATCCCATTTGTCTTGCAGTGGATGGTAAACAAGGAATTGGAAATCACGATGTTTCATCACTTGAAGAGACGCAGCAGTAACGCACTAAATAATGTGATATGCTGTTCCTTATTGACCACCTATTGGGAGAAAAAAAAACAGGAATAGTTGCAAATATCATTATCTCCAATGAATAATATCTATAGCCTTGTTAAGCTAAACTGGTTGGTTTTGATTTTAGATTGCTCAAGCCTGCGACCTTCACCAGACGATAGGCCAAGACCTGGTTGCCATGTGTGTTAATGATATCCTAGCCCACGGAGCAGAGTCTCTCTTCTTCTTAGACTACTTCTCATGTGGAAAACTAGAAGTGGGTGTGGCAAGGGACGTGGTGGGAGGCGTGGCCGAGGGGTGTAAGATGGCTGGCTGTGCCCTGCTTGGTGAGTGAATCAGATAGCTTATTCCTATCTATGCGGGGGGGGGGGGGCTAGGAGGCCCCGCCACAACATTTTGCGCAATATTTTTGCTGCTTAAAATCTTTTGACCATGCCACTCGCTGACTTTTTACTTTCACCATGTACACGGTTCTGAAATTACACAACATTTTAAGTGCGTGTCAGACCCAAAATTGCTCACAAACGCGATTTCATGTACAAAGACAATGCAAATTGTGTTATCAACCAAAAATCATAAATTTGTGATTATTGTTACTTTGTTGGTCTAAGTGGAATAATTTTATGCTGTTAATGATCTCAAAAGAGTCCCCGACAATGTTCGTTAAAAAAAACAATGAAAAGAAATACCCTGGCCAGATAGGGTTTATTTAAACCATACCTTACTAGGAGAGTTGTAGACCGCTATTAAAAGTGATTTGCCGAAAATTGTGTCAATGCTATGTACCTGCAGCATACCCAATGAGTATGCAGCAGAAGTTATTATTTGAAGTGTCTACTGGCAATAAAAAATTCACTACCTTGCATCATATCTTAAGACAAAGGTGATAGTAATATGTTGGGCAAGAGGTTGTCGAGTGTGAACAAGGATGCAGTATCCATTAACTTATGGTCACTGTGCCAAAAGTGGGGTATTGATATTGACAGTGTTGGAAAATCAAGTTTTAAGGGCTCTATATAGGGGAAGGCGGGGTAAGTTGTGACAGTTTTTGCTTTTTGCATGTTAGAATTGATATCATTAATAATCTTGTCGAAATAAGTACCTTGCTTTGAAATTTCATTCTTCTGAAATATTTTCCACCTATATATAAATTTCTACCCCAACACTGAAAGTCATCGTGACCTTTGAAAAAACCGATGTCAAATGGCTCAACTTGCCCCATATATGGGGTAAGTTTGAGCCACCTTCTGGGGTAAGTTGAGCCACAAAAACTATGTACAAAGTGTATGGGGGAGAACCAGCATGTCAATTTTTTGTTTAAAGTCTTTTCACTTGCTAATTCTCTATAAATACTAACATCCTGTAAAAGGAAAAGAGCAGTCATGTAAATTTGCTCCTTTCAGCCTGCATTTCAATCGATTTTTATGGTTCGTTTGTTTTTTAAGATACATTACCATAGGAATTACCATGGCTCAACTTGCCCCATGCTGTTTGGCTCAACTTACCCCAGTCCGAACTTAGTGCGATAATTTTGTATCCACACATTTATTATGCATCCATCATATAAAAGACTATGACAAGAATGAAGATCCATACCTGGACTAATAATGTTATCATGTCTTTATTATATTTAAAGACATGTGTGTTTATAAAGCACTTATCTATTTCACACTCTTTTTTACTTTTTTGGCTGAAATTCACATTTTTCCCTCTAAAAAACTACTTTTTGTTTCAAAGTTGGAAACAATGTGGTGGGGTTAGGGGTTATGCTATGGGTCATCAATACATGACACCACCACAATATCTGACTCATTCATTATTGGCCTGGGGCTGGTGGCTCAACTTGCCCCTATGCTCAACTTACCCCGCCTTCCCCTACATATCATTATCATTACTATGCATGTGTGTGTGTTGAGGTCAATCAAAAATCTTTGTGAAATATCTCAGAGGTAGACATACTCTCTGTATTCAAAGGATTTGCTTTTCTTTCTTGCATTCAGGTGGTGAAACTGCTGAGATGCCTGGGATGTATGCACCCAACGAGTATGACCTTGCAGGGTTCGCCGTGGGGGCGGTAGAGAGGGGTCACATGCTTCCGAGGGTAGACGAGATCCAAGCAGGTGATGTCATTCTGGGCGTGGCATCGTCTGGTATCCATAGCAATGGCTACAGTCTGGTGAGGAGGTTGGTCGAGCAGGAGGGGCTGGACTTCAAAGATCCTTGTCCTTTTAGTGATGGAACCACTTTGGGTAAGTGGAGTGTCTTGAGTCATATAATGGTTTTCAAGTTTGCTCTAAGATTAATATGACATGGTTATTCCATTCTCATCCTGTTCACTGCATTGAATGTGGCTGATATATTCATACTGATTTGGATCACCATATTCACATTCAGGCTTCAAATTTTGATATTTTTAGGAAAAGGCTGCTTTCCTGTGGGCGACATTTGTACTTTTCAGCATAAACAGGCAAAATTAATGAGGTTACTAAGCATAAAAAGTCATTTTGTGGGACATCAAGGCCTGTAAATAAGGCATTCAAAGCCATGGCCTCTGTCACCTTGGGATAAATTCAAGCTCTGCATATGTTTTTCATGTACCATGGCCCGTAACACAAAGCTTAGCAATGATCACAACTTTTTTGTATGATAGGTTACATTGACTACAATGTAAAATCGATTGTGAAAATCAAGCGTATGATCAATCAGTAATCTTTGTGTTACCATACCCAAACCCAGCTACCTCCCCCCCCAACACACACTCTATGTCTTCAAATCTGAAAGTGACAGATGAACCTAGGCCTTGTTTTACAAAGAGTTGTAATGGTTTAAAATCAAACTAAATAAGTTTGATTTAACAAATTTCCCTATCACTTATCTATGCGATTCAAGATTAATCTCAGTTTAATTTTGATTTGAATCACTTGCAACTATTGCTTGACTGGCCCTTGTAGGAGGAGGAAATAAGTTCATAACTGTTTTTCATTTCCAGGTGAAGCACTGTTGACCCCAACCAGAATCTACTCCAAGACCTTACTCCCTGCCATCCGGTCCGGCTGTGTTAAGGCCTTTGCCCACATCACCGGTGGGGGCCTACTGGAGAACATCCCCAGGATAATGCCTGGCTCCATGGCTGTCCAATTAGATGCCTCCAAATGGGAGATTCCATCGGTGTTTGGGTGGATCTCACATCACGGAGGGGTGGAGGAGATGGAGATGGCCAGGACGTTTAACTGCGGCGTTGGGGGCGTCCTGGTGGTGAGATCGGAAGATGAGGGCGCTGTTCTAGAGATGGTGAGACAGAGCGGAGAGACGGCTTGGAAGATTGGTCAGGTGGTGCCGAAATGTGGAGGTGAGATAGTCAGATGAATTTCTAATTTCTTTCTTTTGTAAATTTCTCTGTCAGAGATTGCTAGTTTATTGGCTTGTACCTTATTTCATGTCGCCTTATCATTTCATAATTGTTAATACTTTAGGTGATTTTCATTTAGTGCATATATTTTTAACTATATTTTATATTGTATTTTGAAAGAGTAACTGGATGGTTTCATAAAGCTGTTCATAATTTACAAATGACTTTAGGCACGACTGATGACCCTGTCTCAGCCGAAATAATATTCCTATGTAACTGACATGGCACCTATGTTCCAGTCAAGTAATTTTACAAATAGCTTTATGACACTCCCATCTGATCCCCTAATATCACAATAGTAATCAACTTTTTGTTTGTTTTATACTATACCAGATGGAGCAGGAGTATCAATCTCCAACCTCTCCTCATCCCTGGCCCGATCTTACTCCCCTGCTATGAATGGTATCCAAGAAGGCGGAGCTGAGAGGAAGATGAGAGTAGCTGTTCTCATCTCAGGCACAGGTTAGTCTACGAGGGCCCCGTAACATAATGCTTAGCGATTGATCACGTAGCTGATTTTTACAATTGATCATACACAATAATCAATGCAATCAGTCTTATACATCGGCCTAAAGATCAATTGATTAGCTTTATGTTATGGGTTATGTTCATCGGTTCCTGAACAACATGTTTGCTATGAAAACTTGAAGCATACAGGGAATTTAAAGTCCCACAAATTACATTCTGTGTCGGATCATAACAATATGTTCTGCCTTGTTTATGTCTGTTTTCTTTTGATGGTGAATGGATGGTTGCCATCAAAATTACCATCAGTTATATTCATGTATCTAGTTGATAACAGCAATATAGCAGTCACATATCTGTCATTATGTGTCATCATTTATGTTTTTAAGGTCATCCAGGTAACTTTGCCAACTAGTGAGTCATCTGTTTTGGTATCACAGAAATCTAAATTAGATTTAGAAGAAGTTTATGAGGCATATTTTGCATAATCAGGAGGGGGAGGTGTTTCATAAAGATTTAAGTATGACTGAGAGTCAAACTTCAATGCCTAATTGTGTGGGGTATCAAAGGCATAACTGCAACAGTCAGATCATGCCAAGAGAATGCGCACTACTAGGTATTTATCAATAAGATTGCGCGTAACGTATCATGTACATGTTGGCATTTAAGTACGACCTAAGTCATACTTAAATCTTTGTGAAATACCCCCTAGGTCTGAAAAAGTTGCTAGAACTCAGGCAAATATATAATTTATAAAAGTTGACTTGTAAATGCAAGGTATCCTGTATATTTATTTGACTTTTTAACAGGTACAAATCTTCAGGCCCTCATCAACCACACCAAGGATCCAAAGAAAGCGTCGAGAGCTGAGATCTGTCTTGTCATCTCTAATATTCCTGATGTATTAGGGTTAGAGAGAGCAAAGAAAGCTGGTATACCAACTAAGGTAAGAAAATTTTCATTTCTTAAAGTGATTGGTTAACATTGGTTTGACTTTTTAAAAATCTGAGCTAGAAGGTCACACTTGTCACCCGTGTCTGTGATATGTTACAAAACTGAAGCCCAGAAAAAATTGCGTTCGAAAATAATTATTTAGTGCTTCAAAAATGGAAATATAAAGTGACCGGAAATTCCATCTTGATTTCATCCCATTCACTTATGTGTACTATTTAGGCGTCTATAAGACGCCTATTTACAAAATCGAGGTTTGCCTTGTAGTTTTAGCTTTTCATTCTCAATAATGGTTGTTTTCAGGGTTTATTAGTTCTAATACATGCACTTGTACACATGTTTCATCTATGTTTGAGAATTTTTTAAATCAACTGCTCACAAAGTAAAACAATACCTTTAATCATTATCAGGGATATTTCATAATACATGAATGTCTGATCTTCTATATAGGGCAGCTATATAGTGACATTGACTCTCATTCGCCTATCAATCACCTTGTGAAAAATAATTGAAACTTTAATGTCACTTCTTATTTTACTTCAGATTTCAACTGAATTTTCAGTATTATAATTGTTTCTTCTCATTTTGTTCAACGAAACCTTTTGTCATGGAAGGACTTAAATGCAAAACAGGTTTTCCTCAAAATGGCTACAGATAAAAGAGTAAATAAACTGGAATTTATTTCATTTTCAAATTCATATCTTATATTCAACAGGTTATATGTCACAAAGGCCTAAACAGAGTAGATTTTGACATGAAAGTCCATGACGCTCTCCAAGCAGCTAATATAGAATTCATCTGCCTTGCCGGTTTCATGCGTATTCTCAGTGGAGAGTTTGTCAACCGTTGGCACGGACGTCTCATCAACATTCATCCCTCCCTCCTGCCATCCTTCAAGGGAATGAACGCCCACAAAATGGTCTTAGAGGCTGGAGTGAGACTATCAGGATGTTCGGTTCATTATGTAGTGGTAAGATATGGGTTTCTGTTCTTGATATGTAGAATGATTTGTGACCGTCTTTTCTATGACTCTCTCTTCCCTCTCAATTTTTCACCCTCCCTGCCCTTCCATTTCTCCCTATGTTTCTTTTTCTATTTCGCACTCGATTTTTACTAGCCTGTAATTTTTTCTTCTCGTTCCCTATCTTCTTCTTTGTTTGGTATGGCTGGCAACCAGTCAAGAAATGACTTTTTTTGCGACTGCTTATTGGAGCTATTTTTTTAAAGAATTGATAGCTTTCAATTGCATAGCTTGATTCAAAATGATTTAAACATTTACCAGTAAAAAAATTATGTATATTTTGTTTTTAAATGAAAGCTTCTTTTAATTGTATTTGCCTAATCTGCTTTTTAACTTTTTGTTGTTGGACTTAGTGCTTATAGTTTCTTCGTATTATGAATTTGGTTTTCTAACCATAATTTTATTTTTATTCTCTATGAACAGGAAGAGGTAGATGCTGGAGCCATATTGGTCCAGGAGTCCGTCCCTGTGTTGCCGGGGGATACGGAATCAACCCTACAGGAGCGTGTGAAGACAGCGGAACATGTCGCCTACCCTCGGGCACTGGAACTGATCGCTAGGGGTCAGGCCTCGCTGGGGACAGAGGGGAAAGTTGTTTGGAAGTTGGATTCATAGCGGGATTGTTTTATGCGAAGATGGGGAAACATTGTTTGAACTTTGAACCGTAACAGGATTGTCACCACTAAGTTTGTGTGACCTACTTTGAAGAACACTCTTTGACATCACCTTTATGTAGGTCACCGAAATTGACCCATCAAAATGGACATTTTGACAGATGGAACTTGTTTGACTTTTTGTGTGGCAATCAATGCTTGCTCATCAGGCAAATTGATGTTATGATCAGATTAAATTTGTACTTTTTTGAACATGAAATGTTGTCTTTATAGATGAGTTTAACATACTTTGTATTTTGAATGCAAGGAGATTTTTCTTTTGTTGGCACATTTTCTCTGATGATTGAACAATAGAAAATATTTGTAAGTTTACTTAATAATTTCTTCTGGTCATTCCTATTAAGTAAATAATGTATTCATGACACATTTTAATGTTGCCTTACACCTTTATGGGATATGGATAGATTTCACAAACTTGTACAGAGTGCGCTTGTTTTGGAATTCAATTTAATTTGATTCAATAATGTCTTTTTAAAAAGATATTTACAGACAACAAACAATGGCTGAATTAAGCAAGTCTATGAAATATTTTTGTGAAAAAAATTCACATTGCATTATGAAATTGAATTGAATTAAATTTTACTGCGATACAACATGAAATGTATGTCTTGTCAGCTGAATTGGATTTATTATGGTTTGTATCTATTTGTTTTGTATTGTAGAAAGTAAACTGAAATATTTAATAAGAGGCAGTAGGATTATATATTACTGTCCTTTTTCAAACAAAATATGAAATATTTGGCCTTTTAATAATCATGGGGATACATGACATTGGTACTTTACGAATTGGCCAGAAAAATGAAGTCATCTACCAGTACTTACTATTAAAGGATAGTATGAAATCATGGCCTATAGGTCCATCAATCTTTTGAGAATACTTTTAATCTAATCAACGAAGCTATTGAATATAGAGAATGTTTTCTATGTAAACCAGTGCCATCAGTGGCAGAAGTAAGGAAGGAAATGGTTTTAAAGTCTTGTTAGTTTCTGTAAGTCTCCTGTTATACATGTCCCCCATTCTCCTGAAGATGACAAGAACACACTTGTCGAAATGTGGCGCTTGGGTTATAACATATGCCCACTATAGAATACATGGGGCCCGTTGCATAAAACTTTCTACCTGAAAAAACTCAGGTTGTTTTTACCAGAGTTTTTGCCTTGTGTTAAAGTCAATAGCAGAAATCAGACTAACCTTAGTTTTCAGTTTTTACCAGAGTTTTCTCAGGTAAAAAGTTTTATGCAACAGGCCCCTGGTGTACCATGAAACCCACTGCACTCATGTCCCCTAAAATGGTTATGGTGTGAAAGATATAAACAAGAAATTTGT
This sequence comes from Lytechinus variegatus, assembly GCF_018143015.1. Classification (NCBI taxonomy): domain Eukaryota; kingdom Metazoa; phylum Echinodermata; class Echinoidea; order Temnopleuroida; family Toxopneustidae; genus Lytechinus; species Lytechinus variegatus. The sequence goes on along the minus strand of NC_054743.1, from coordinate 18,075,041 downwards.
TTTATTGGATAAATTTATTAAACTTTCAACAAACTTTAATTCAATCCGGTGCCCAATCAAAATAGAATATCTGGATTTCTGCATATTTTTGTCCTGTTTATATAAAACACATGCATGGAATGGGCTGAAAATTTCAGGATCTTTTCTCTGTCAGTAACATTCTACTATTCGTATACTAAATATGTAAAAATAAGTGCTTGAGCCAACTTATCATCAGGGTGAAATTTCCCTTTACTCGGGACTTCTATTGTGGGAGAGGTAAAGAACCCACTGCACTATTCCTATAAGCGTAGGGGGAAACCCCGGTGTAGTGGTCCACCCGCATTCCCCCAATCAGTTATATCGGGAGGAGAAACCTGCGGGTCATAGTGATTCAGTTCGCTTTTTGCGTTCCAGGCACAGGTGACGCCAATACAAATAATAATGATAATAACTTGAACTTTTTTTTCTAGTCTCATCCATGTACTTCTGAGATGCAAAACAAACTAGAGTTCATTTCTGATCATTTTGGTGTTCCTGAAATTCCAGTGTCATACTGTACATCATTTTGTATTACCATTTGGTCTACTATCACTCCGTCTACTTACTGTCTGGGGGGCGTTTCATCAATATTTTCATCTGACAAGTTGTCAGATCTGACAACTTTCCTGGATTCTGATTGGTTGAGAAGCACTGTTACTATAGCAACTGTCAGATAAAACAGGACTTGTCGGATAAAATGTCTGACAAGTCCTTTCATGAAACGCTCCCCTGGTCTCAACCCACATGCTTGAATCCTCTTTCGTCTACTAATCATTTGTTATAATTGCTATTTAACCCGTTTACCTTGTTTTCCAGTAAGGCTGTGTCCATTTTATCTCGTAACTATGCAGTTCAAGTGATTTTCATTTGACAATGTGTAAAATAATAAGATGGATCTGGGCATGAGACTAAATGACAGTTTGTCCAAGTGAGTATTGAACCAAATGATGGTGGGACTAAATGGTAAATAGACCAAGCTAAAAGTGGACCAAGTGGATTTAGCACCATGATACGTAGGTGCATTAAATCATTCCGAGAAGACATTTTCTTCCACGAATCGGTCTTTATTGCCCTTCTTTGTGGTTCAGTGATTTGGTGTTCAATGCACAATTATTTTTTTAAATCATGTTTATTGGGGTTTTTTTTCTTCATAGCATCGTCGACAGTCCCTTTTTGAAGTTTTTTTTTTTTTTAAATTTTCTTTTTTTTTCAAAATAGATATTGATACAAATATTAGAACTATATTTGTTATTCATGGATGTATATAATTATTACTTTATCACTGAGCTATGTTTTGACAGAAATAAGGTATTTTATGGTGTTCAAAACACAGTACCTGTTATTTTTTTTTTCTGTTCAAGAAATTACCTATATATATTGTTTTTGGCTTTTTGCCAATTCCCATTATTATCAATGCTGCATATTGAAGATTTGTACTCGCCAAGGCAGCAAAATGAGTAAAGCATTCGTTATGAAATGAAGCATTCATCTTGTTCATAAAACCAAGACTGAAATTGGTGCATTTGCAAAGCTGGTCAGTATTGAATTAGATGTACCCCAATAACAAGATGAAATGAAAATTTCATTAATCGAAAGCACAAACTTTTGTATTCATAAACGTTACTTATTTCACTACATTACTGAAATGTTTGATCTATTTTAGGTAGGATAGTGTTTCTCCTTTACCAGATATTGCCCTTGTCAGTGGCAAATACATGGGAGTTAGTTCCTTCTAATTTTGTGTGCTGGTTTTGTCAAATTTCTTGCAAAGAACATATTTCATTGTACATGTTTTCCCTCCATTTTTCCATTTGTTTCAAGAAATAAATAAAATACATAAATTTCTTATTGAATGATAAAGCCTTCTTTTGTAATTTTTGACATTTTAATGTCTACTCAAAGGATGAATACAGTTTAGTAACAATTTCAAAGTGAGTTCGTATATCCAATAAAATGACCACCTTAGTTTCAGTAATAAATGTATGCATAAACATATGTGCCAGAGGATTTCATGACAAATTCATTTTAAAGACTTTCTCATGAAATTGTTTAATGCAACTACTTTCATTTTAACTTGGGGTACCCCAGGCTTAAAATCTAAAATAGATTAAAATTTAGTAAACAAAATGCGTTAAATTTCATTCAAATCTGAAAATAAGTTTTTGAAATAAAGTTCAGGAATATTTTGTAACAGTTCTATGCCCTCATGAATATGCAAAATTATGTCATATGTTCATACGTGTAAAACATACCCTTGTAACAAAGTTTAAGCAATAGTAACTCAGCCTTTGATCCAACAAACTAAAAATAGGACAATATCGGAATAAAATTTCATATAATTACAAAAGAATATGCAGCTATTGAATAGGCAACTAGATAATTGGTGCCTCGAAAATGCTATATATTTTCAATTGATATCTGGTCACTGCTTGCATATTCACGAGAACCAACAAAGCTCACCAAGATTTTGGGGACGTTTTTTAACTCTGATTTCGAAAAGCTGTGACAGATCAAATTCTTAGAAATAATTCATCAGTCATAAAATTTCTAATATTCACTATTATCACCCGTATCAGACATCTGAGCTGGTCATTTACAAAACCGTATTGCCCTAGATTCATAAATATCGGGAAGGGATAGGTATATTATTTGTATTTTCCTCGGTCTCAATGCGCATATTTACTTTGCATGCAGAGACGACGCAAAATATACCTTTGTATTTTCCCTGGTCTCACATCCGGGCATTTGAGGATGCGTATAAAGAGATACGCTTCATAAGGATCTGCGCGCCAACAATATACGTCATAATAAAGACATCACTGGATCCAAGCGCTTGCAAGTACGTCATAATGGTAAAGTGCAGAGCCTAGACCCTTATATTAACAAGACACAATATAACTATTTTAAAAAGAAATATCACCATTATCACGATTTTTGCTCTAGATATCTGATTTGGATAATAAAAATATTGACTGGCTCTTCTTTCGGGGAACATCAAATATATTGCCCTTAAAAGACCCATATTGCCCTCGTCTAAAGACTCGGGCCAATATGATTCTTTTGCTGGCAATATATTTGATGTTCCCCTCAAGGCCAGTCAATATTATATAAATAGTCAACGCTTATGTGTAATTAACTCAAAGGGGGTAATTTTCTCTTAATTATGAACACCAAAAAGGTTGCCAAGTTTTAATGGGTGAGACATTTGCTCTTGCAACAAATGCTCCTCTGCTAATTTCTCTTAATATACAAGCCGAGATCTAGGTCCATATTTTAAAGTAGGGTTTAAATTTACACATTGGTTTAAAGTTGTGGTTTGAATATGGATAGCCAATAGTGGCATAAGTCTCCAACGGTAATCAGCTCATTTATCTCATCTTTATAAACTGTTTCAGAAGGATAAACATGACAGCTTTCTTCACTGTTCATAAGTTAGGAAAGAGAACAATAAATGTAAGAAAAATATGTTAAGAAAATTTTGCAATGTTGGCTTTCCATACTTTTGGCACAGAGACCACGGTCTAAGTTAAACCCGACTTCAGAATATGGGCCCTACACTTCAATATCATTTAAAGATTAGGAATAATGTTCGGTTTGAAGCATGGGTTCATATTTGGCATGATGGGTGTATTTTCAGGTGCGAACATGCTGGAACCTTTTATTGCATCATTTAAAAAAGAACTATTTCTACTCCTATTCAAACTTTACAATGCTGGTAACCAACACTGATTTGAAACTTGCATCTATCATAGGATAAATGGTAAAGGAGTAATTACTTGTTCCACTTTTACCCTTCAAAATGAGAAGACTAAGAGGAGAGAAATAACAACAAAAAACAAAATAGGACTTTCTTTTCCGTGATATTTACAATTTTATTTCATGTTGACGTATAAACTTGTGTTATCTTGTTACAGGCAATGTACAGAAACAAAAAAATGTACTGTATAATTCATCAGCCTATACAATATTCAATATTCCCCAACACACTTGGTTAAGGAATTACACAACTTAAATTTAAATTTCTCTTTTCTTCATCATCAAACATCAAGAGATTCCATGTCTAGAAACATACACAATGAAAAAAAAATTGTCTCTAAAGCTACATTAGATACTACACAAAAAACAATATGAAAATTCCTCTGTAGTGTTCTGTTTTCCTTCAAAGACAAGTTTGCACATGGGACCAACGTAAGATGTACACTGAACTAAACTAACTTCCAGATGAAACATATACACAAAACATAAAAGAACATATCAAAGTACGCACAAATCAACAAGTTCAGTTCAATGTAATCACTTTTCACTAGATAAAACATATATTACATATCTGCCTCAAGTATAAATCAAAACACCTTTTCTTAGTACAGTTATCCCATCTTTACAAAGAATTACACTTGTATCATGAAAAGGCAAATGTTTTCTTTTCTCTTTTATTTTGATCATTTCCTTAAATAAATGAAGACAAAAATTAAAATCTGGTCAGCGAGATATCTCTGGCTGGTCTTTTTCCTCTGGAATTTCCTGCAGCTCTTTGCGACTCAATGCTGTCGCCTACCTACATGTACAAACACACCCTGCGATGAATTCTTCGCAGACATATGCCATTTTGAAGCGTCATTTAAAAAAATCTTTACAACGAAAGAATAAAGTTTATACATATCAAACTGCATTTGAATTCTAGAAGACATCTCAAAAACTAGAAGACAACTGCAGAGGTCTCGAAAAGAATGAAGTTACAGAGATAGAAATCGGAGCGAGAGAAAGATAAGAGAAGGATAACTCGTTTTGTATGTAATGAAAGCACCATGACATTTTCCTCTTTACAAATCTATCTTGGAACAAATGCTTGTGAGAAATTGAGAACATTGACAAAAAATTCAAGTTTTACAAAAATAGTCCTATACACAATTCATCTAAAAACAATCTTCCACACTCTAGTCTCCAATCCCGATTACCTGCTAACCCTTTTATCCCCTCTCCCATCCAATGCTAATCATATACTTCCAGTATTCAGGCAGTCATTATACATCATATTCATCTTGTCTAGGCGGTGCAACTAGTCGGTAAAGCAATAAAGTTGTCTCTGCTCGCTCAAATGTGTAACTGGTGCAGCTAATATATAAAAAAAATTCTGGGTCATTACCGTCAGCATATCTTGGTCAAATTCCATGATTCTGTGAATATTAAATTAACCATGCAGCAGCACAATACAATTATGTTAAATTAAGTACAAAATTAGATCCATATATTAATTGTTTATTTTAATATCTGTGCAAACTACGAAATAGTCTCTGCTTATATCTTATTCATTAGATAACTTCGAGTGAAAAAAATAGATTCAGTTATAAAGTTTTCTGACAGACATCATTAGAATAAGAAATCTTTCAAAATAAACTTTGGCTTGACAAATTTATTCAACTCAAAACTTGCAGCAACATTGCTAACAAGTCAATCTTAATTGGCTTATGGTTATATGCAAGAATAGATTTCTGAAAGTTCTGTTAACTCTGAGGTTTTAAAAACGTAAAAAGTAGGTGCATCTCCGTAAGCCTTAGTTTTCAAATTATCCAGCGATTTCTGGTACAGCAAAATTTCCCAACCAAACCAATCTTGAGATTTGTGTATAACAGAGACAAAACTAGCATGATGTTTTGTTGACTCGATCTCGGGATCACAACTTAGAACCGTTTGCAAATTAACAAGTTATTTCACTAGTTTTCCAGGTTTGTAATTGTTGAGTATTATGCACTTGGTATAAGATTGCATGCTTATCAAACATGCAACCCAGAGCAAGCCCTTTTCACAGCCCAAAGTCTCATTTCATACTCCCACAATTGTACTGATGGAGATGGGGCATCTCAAATCTTGCAAATAATGACGTAGTGGGATGACTGAGCTAAATTTCCGAGATTGAGCAAACCGAGGCTTAAGGAAAATCGCTGATAAAAATCAATTGGTTTTTCCTTGAAATTCCATGACTTCAACTTTGGCTCTGAATTCACAAGGAAGATTCAGCTTTCATATTGTGTATTGTATAATATAATTATCACACATATCAATAAAAGAATTAAAAAAACATCCAGCATCTACAAACCATGCTTGTGCTACAACATTTCCTTTCTTTTTTGTAAGTCTTCCCCCACTATACAGTGATATGCACTGGTATGAATCGGTAGTCTTTCTTTTTCAGGCACTTGTGTTATTGCAATGCTCCGATGGGCCCCGTAGAATATGATTTGTGTACATCTCATTAAAGCCTACAAACACTGCCTGAACTAACCAAGATCTGTGCATTCAACTAGCAATGTATTTCTTCATAAAATGTACGTCTTAGCATAGCAACAGCTGATTTGATTAATGTTTACAGTGTTTGACTTTAACTGTTATTCTTAAGACCTGGAAAATGGACATTATACAAAATGAATTGTACTACGGGATATAAAATGGAATGAGAAAATATTAAGATGCAATCTATACTTGAAGAATAGAATCACTAGAAAAAAATTCTAAGAAAATGAAAATAGAACTCTTCAGGGAAAATCGAATAGATATTTGAGGATTGCACAACATGAATAAATTTGACTTGACATACACTTTAAGCACCGTTTATAGATTACACACTGACATGGCCAAATATCTTCCACAGTATTTGACAAATGTGGATTCCTACCCATTACCAACACAAAGGGATAATCAACAAATTATATTATATATTAAGGTCAAGATCAAGTTGAGTTCAGGTGCATGACTTAACAAATGATCAGAATATGAAGTGCTGAAATTTGAGCCAAAATTAAACAAAATTTACATTTCAAATTGTGACCGTTTCTAAAATGATCTATCGTGGTAAAAAATACCTTACTCTCAAAGAGTTTGCTTTTATAAAAGAAAGAAAATGTTATCTGATCTATTTCAAAACCTGTTCGTTCTTGTAAAGACACTACAATTTTACAAATTCCTAGAGTTATTTCAAAGGGGGGGGGGGTAGTTTTGATTTTTGCGGTCCCAAATTATAGAATAGTTTACCAATTCACCTTTGATCATGTACTTCTGTTGAATCTTTTAAAAGAAATTTTAAAACATTTATTTTTGTTGTAGTGTAATATTGGAGAGCAATTTGTACAAAGTGCATAGAGCAATTTTTATTGACTATGCACTATATAAGAACCAATTTATTATCACTATTATTAAAACTTTGGTAAAGGTTCAACAAAAGAATACGTATGAGATTGTCATTTGTGACATTCCATTACATTCTTAGACCTCTTCCAAGGATCTTGTGAATTTCGTGATTGCAAAACATTACAAACAAAAGATTATATCATGATATTTTCAGTCCATTCCATGCTTAAGAGATTATTTCATACCAAATGGGGAGGGGGGGGATCTGAAGTTAGTTTCATTTCAGTCAGAAACATAATAAAATGAAACTAAACATGCCTTTAATTCATATAAACCATATCCGAAGAGCCTTATGGACATATGTAAAACTGGAATAATGACCAACACTTTTGAAGTTACCATCTTTTCCGATAAATGAATGAGAATAAAAGAGATTAGGAAAAAAGCCTGCCATATTCCTATCATTTGTTAGGACATGCACAAATTAATAAACAACCTTTACTACATTCCATTGGGTGACCAAACAGCATTATCAATTGACATAACATATGCAAGATGTAAACAACATCTAGGAATAAATGCTACCCCATCGCACAGATGTCTCAGAAAGCTTTCGAAAGCTTGCTTGCTTACATTTTTACAGTCTACATAACCCCAAAAGCAATTCAGAATGACAAGTGATTTCAAATGCAATCCAATTCCTTTACTTGAAATAAATATTAATATCACAATCTGGACAGGCAAGGATCGTTTTTACTAAAATATGAAAATCTTACAAGGTATTAATTCATATCTAACAAGGTCCTTTATAAACATTTGCATTTAACATGGAGCAGGATATTTAAACAAATTTACCAATTCATGTTGAGGCTACACAGTAGCATCTAAAAAAAAAGAAAAGCAAAGAAGGAAAGTTGCAGTAACCTTCAATAACTGACAATTACAATCAAAGAATGTCAATAGGAATGTTGTAATTACATCAGTACCACATCCAACCCAGTGTTCTACCAAAAGATTGCAACTAATATTCCTAAAAAAAAAAAATCATCACCAAAGAACAATAATGAAGCCAGAGTAAAATATCAGAATTAAAAGATGCTGTTCACCATAATTTAAGAGAGTGAGAAGTCTGTTGTGTTCACAGCATTTTCACAAATACAATCCAAAGAAATTAATATGAGAAATTCATCCACAGAGTTCATCTTTATAATAAAGGTATTTTGGTCAAAGTGCCAATTCATATAATGCACTTGCTACTCTCTCCTTAACTTCAGAGTCTAAAAGAGGTGACATGGAGAGATTAAGCAGTCTGTTCTGATGCTGAAGGAAGAGCGCCTTGTTGGTTGGGACTCGAGCCAAGCTTGCAAGAGCATCAGCAGCCCTACGCATCATGTCATGACTGGGCTTCGCTAGATCAGGGTTTATCATGTGAGGCGGGTTCTTCTCACATGACATGGTGTACTCGCTGTCCTCAATGTAGCGCAAGAGGAACGAGACAACAGAGTTCTTGGTGGCGATGGCACGACTAGCCGTCATGTCTGACCTAGCAATGTTGCTGAGAAGGACTAACGAGAGCTCCCGCATGACAGGATCTGAACGTTCACCGAGGTACTGGGTCAAGGTGGCATAGAGGCGCTCGAGTCTGTGGAACGGCGGAGTGGCAAGGATCATGTCCACATTATTCTCTTGGATGCTGAGCTTTGCAAGAGCTTCAATAGCTAATCTCTGAGGGGTTAGGGGAGAGTCACTAGACATGGTTGGGAACGGATCAAGAGCACAGGCCGACACACACACTGCCCAATGCAGAAGTCCATCTAGCATAGGTAGAGTCACACTTTCAACATATTTTGACATGTCCAGGACACCACCCAAGTTGGTGATGGTAACAAGTGCATTTTCCCGCATGCACTCTAGGTGTTCACACCACCATCTGTGAGAGTTGGTAATAGGGCACTCTAGATCCAAGTCTTCCTGGTCATCACGGTCATAAGTTTGGGGCAGCTCTTTCCTGCGTGGATGACTATGATGTAGAAGAAGGATGCGACTAAGCACTGTGATGAGACCTGGGTGTTTAGCCATCTCAAGATCATTACCAGGTATGAATGACAAGCTCCTGATTATATTGGAAACACAGACACAGCGTTGTCCAAATGCAGTTTGCATATCAGATGTTGTCACCAGTGAAGGGGTATCATTGACAAACTGCTCTTCATCTTCCAGTACGACCTCCCCTTTCTTTTTCTGAGATTCAGAAACATATATTACATGCTTTTCTTCCTCTACAACATCGAAGTCTCTGATTGCCTTCAATTCTTCACTACAATGTGTTAACCACTCTATTGTGGTCCGTCTTGCATCACTATTCTCTTTGTCCTCGTCCGATTCAATCCTCTCAAAAACACGCAAAATATGTTTGGTCATTTCTCCTCCGCCTTCCTGCCAATGTAACGAACCAGCATCGAACCCTTCGTGCACGTCCCATTCTTGCTGGTTGCAGAAGTATCCGCTTTGTACCCCATCAAACTTGATGGGTTTTGTTTTGTCAACACCACGCAATCTCTCCACATCAGCACAGTCGGCTGCTTCCGCAAGAAGCTCTGCTTCAGTCTTATCATTTGTGCACTTTCCATTAATATCAATATCATTCTCTACCACATTGTCTTCAAGCTTCTCCTCATCACGCTCCTCGTCCTGAACCTCTTCTTTGATTTCTTCCTTGACCTCAGTCTTTGAAGATTGGATGCGACGTTCCAATTGGCTTTTAGTCCTTATTTCAAGATCTTCAAAGCAACCAAACATCTCAATAAGGAGGGCTCTGTAATGTTCACAGACAATCTCCAAGAGTCCTTTCATTTGCTTGAGATCAAAGTACATCACGGTGTGGTGATCAAAGAGTAGGACACTCAGAACTTCTAGAGCCCAGGTGGTCTCTGCCAACAAGCCTGACTTCAGGGACATCATCAGTTTCCAAGCCTCCACAGCACCTAACATAATGAAGCAAAAATAAAAAGAATATTTGAAGTCGATATACACTTAATTAAAAAATAATGAGCAGCTTTATGTTTGCAAAGCAACTTCTGTGAGGAGTTATATCACTGGTTGTGCTGCACATTCTCCTTTTTTATTACATCATGATGAAACGTGCCATAATATTTTGGGAAGATGTGATGTAGTTAATGGGCAAAACTGCAACTGACTTTTTTTTCTACCTTGTGCGACATAACATATAAGCAAAGCTAGCATTGAAATATTTGTTTAGACGGAAACATTTTAAGATAATTTGAGGATGTAAGGGTGCCGATGAGCTGTCTCGCACATTTGCATACAACATTTCCTTCTCCAAACGTGTGTACTCCAGAAGTTGCATGACCTACATAAAGCTACCTAATACACATAATCAAGAGAAAACAAGGTCCAGGGTCCCCTTTTCATTAATGTTGTTATCATCAGTCAATGATAGTAACCATATTCTACCATAACCCCTATTAATTTCATTCTGCATATCCTAAAAGATAAAGAGGTTTAAAATAAACATTACTATTTACAAACAAAAAATATAGCCAACTGACAAGCATACATGCAGATATAAATACATGACGACTATAAACAAATGATAATCTTCTCCCCTTAAGAAAATATATCGTAAGAAAATTTGTTTCACAATCAATTAATTTATACCTACATACTGATTGAAAGATAACACTTTAGGCATGCCTTTTCTCTCCAGAAAATGAAAAAATCAAACTCACCAATATCTTTACTTGTCTTGCGTTTGGTCTTGACAATTATGGGTTGAGTTGCCTCTACTGAATCTGGGGGGAAAGTCATCTCTTTTTTCTGCTGTGATGATGCATACACAGGTTGCTGTGGTTTATGAGGAGGCTTCATTCCCTGCATGCTGGAGATGGGATGCGGGTGATGACTGCTACCACGAGGTGGCATTCCCTGAGTGAGGACAGAGTGGAGCGTCCGGGCCCCGGTGAATGGACTCTGATTCATCATGCTACCTGGTGGACGCTGTTGTACGCTGCCCCAGGATGGAGACGGACCAAGACCAGAGTGGCTGGAGGCCGGTGGTGGAGGCATGCCTTTGCCGTATCCTTCCGGTGGAATCCCGTCTCGCTTAGCACCTTGATCAGAGGGAAAGGGATAGTTAGAATTGAGCCAGCCTGGTTCCCTCATAGGAGGGCCTGGACCAGGGATATTGCGAGGTGAAGGGGTAGGGGCGTGTCTCTGGTTGTACATGTCCATGGGTGGACCATCCATACCTGAACTAGATGCTGGCCAGGGTCCGGGTTCATTGAAAAACGGCGGGTGGTAGGAGTTTACAGGATTACCTAGGGCTGTGCAAAGGAATGGAGCAAGCAACAAAAAACAAAAGAATGGAATAATGGCACATAAGATTTTGAGATCATCACTTTTTCCACCCAAATACAACCACTCAAAGTTTTAAAAACTCCCTTCCAGAAATCTTATTTTTATCAAATTGTGCAAACTAAAAATAAAATAAGAGGGAATTAATATTTATAAAGCCTTTTTTCCTGACTTTTTTATATAAAGAATAAACCCTCCCATTTTTAAATGTTTAAAAGAAAAAAGAAAAAAAAATGTTTTACAAAATTAAAATTCTGTAAGGAAATTATTGAGGTTGAATATAAGTTATGAAAAGTTTTTAAGAGTTTATTTAATGTAAGCCACACAAACCTCTATAATGAGCAAGCCAGGTTTCTAAAGGAAACTTTTTTTCATAAGGAAATGTGATGATTAGTGAACCACAACCTAGATGTGCCAATATACCCAATGAAAGATGAGATTGGAGAAGTATTTTTTTAGAAGCATGAAGTTAGAATGCAGACAGGATAATGAAAGATTGCTAGGGAGGTGTTAGTAGCAAAGCAATATCTAAATTCAATTCTAAGATTGATGAATGAAGTCAACTTCATTCAGAAAGAGTGCAGTAAAATCATTAGCCAATTCATAAAGAATTACAACTATGGTAAAAATACCACTATGGCAAATATCATGGCTCAGCAGTCAACCACAATCATGGTTACCATGGAAATTAAAATAATGGTAAAGTTGCATAGTTACAAGTATTTATGAAATGGTCATGGTCCTGGGATGATTTTACTTTCATTTTTTAGCAGACCTTCATCTATTTATCGTTTAACTATTTGCAGAAAATTATTCATAATTCAAACTCTCTTCATGAATTGGAGTTGTGAGAAAATGCTAGAAAGATATGCTAGCATACTAAAACTGAATAGTTCATAATTTCACATCTATCTATGACCAAATGAATTGAAAACAAGTTTTCAAAAACGTCATCCAAAAAGAATCAATTTTTTGTCAAAGCAAAACAAATCTTGTGTCATGGGAGTTTGATTTAGATTCAAATTAATTGCAAATAATGGATTAGAATATTTGGTGTTAGAAATGATTAGAATAGCAATAGAAGTCAGAGAAAGAAATATCAGTTGCAAAGACATCAGATCAAGAAATGGAGATCGTCCACCTGGAAAAGATGGTGAGTTGAGGCGAAAAGTACAAGACAGGTTTCATATATAAGGAATCAGACAATAAACATGGTTAGAAAAAGGATATTTTCTTAGGAATAAAACACTGTATCCAATCATATTAAACGTAATATGTGCTCACACTTATATGGTCACATTCAATTTCTTCAAAATTCAATAAATCTCTTGAACTCTGTATTGATACATACATGATAATAACACTTCAAATGAAAAAAATATGGTACTGGAACATTATACATAAAATATGAAAGAACTACAGTCTTTTACTGTTCTACAAAATGACAATACTGAACTAACTACTAATTTGCATGAAAACTATTGCAGTTGGCTTAGTTAGAATGGGGGAGGGGGTTCAGTATCTTATCAGTGATTTCCACTCACAAATTTGCTCTCAGCCAAATGGATGCAAGGATTTCAGTAGCTTTTAACAGTTGCAATGAAAATCACTGACATTATGCATCATGAAACCCACCCCTGAAATACAGTAGAGTAACTAAGGTATGAAAATAGAGAGCCACTTACCAGGGCCATGAGGGGGGTGTGGTGATTGTTGTCTGTCGTTGTACACGGGCGGGAACGAGCTTGGGCCCATGGGCCTGTCGCTGCTGCCGTACCCACCCTGGGAGAAGTTTCCCTGCTGCGAGCTGTAAGGAGGCATACCATGGAAGCCTGGTCCACTGCCGTGGCTCCCATCCCCAGTGTGCTGGCCTGGCCCCATGAAGTCTGGCCGCTTAGGGGGTGGTGGAAAGACATCACTCTGTGAAGGCAAAACACATCAACGATTTCAAATAACTCTTCCCTTAATCATATTGAACACCCAAGTTATATCAAGAAAATATTGCACAACAGTACATTAGAAACATCCATCCATTCTACCTCTTCATAACAAACTCTTTGATTGTGCTCCGTACTGCTTTTTAAAATAATCACTACAAAATTTCGACAAAACAAACCCCGCCAAAAAACAATAAATTGAGAGATGCCAGACTTTTGTAAACAACACTTTGATATCTATTCTCAGCAATGAAGTGATTTGCAGAAAACCATTTCATTCCTTGATAGAGATATATAAAAGTGATATAAGATGAAAAGCAGTATGATTGTCTACGCAAAGGGGAAGTTACCAAAACAGACAGATATTCTGTAATTGAACAACACTAAGATATTGACAGCTCAAGTTATGATGATCTACTCACTGGTCTTTTCTGGGGAAAATTCATTCTCATTGGATCATTGCCAAAAGACTGTGGAGGAGGCTGACTTGATGGAGGCATACCACCAGACTGTGACTGCTGCTGCTGGCCTGGAGCAGGAGGTCCTGATGGTTGGGAAGTAGGCCCAGACTGTGGTGAAGGCTGTGGAGGGGTTTGACCTTTTGGCGGGGTAGGGGTTGGGGTTGGTGGCTTTTGCGGCATTTGCTGCTGCTGCTGCTGGGACTGGGCGGGTTGAGATGGTGGAACACTCGGGCTGGCCTGACTCGTTGCAGGTGGCTGCTGTCCTTGAGACTGCTTAGCCGGTGAAGGCCCAGCTGCAGAATATGGCGGGGGAAGGAATGGGGATGAGGAAGCCGAGGTATGAGAGTCACTGGGTGTGGTAGGCCTAGAGCTGGAGCCAAAGCGGGAAGTAAATGGAGGCTGCTGCTGTGGGTCTGGTGTGGAGGAACTGGAGAATGGAGGCATCATAGACTGACCCGATGATGGTGGTCCTTGATTAGGACTTGGTGTCATGTGCGTTGTAGGTGATGCACTATACCTGTAAAATATAACCACATTGTAAAATGTAAAGAAATGGACAATGTTTTATAGAATCATCATTATCATGCAGATCATTTCTTAATACAGTATCATATGCCCTGAACTCAGATAAGACTTCAAGAATTGTAAGAAAAGATTAGCGGAATTCAGTCAAGACTCCAATCTCAACATGACTAACATGACTAGATTTATAAGCAAATTACAACTCAATAAATTCATTCAAATGTTAACAAGAAACTGTTCAAGAAAAATTTACCTGTTTTGATCAAAGTTCGGAGCACCAGGTGGGTGGTTTCCTCCAGCATACTGCCCAGCATTGGCCTGGTTCATCGGACCAGATCCCTGGCCAGCACCTGCTCCTCCTCCACTACCACCACCACCACCTCCGCCACTGTAGGGATCCATGTTACCCCTTCTCGTGTAGCTGTTCATTGCGTATGGGTCGTTGCAAGGCATGTTCCTGTTTGGCATGGAATACGGATCAGACTCTCCAGGCCCTGGAGGTCCTCCAAAGGGCATATTGTTTCCTCCGCCCGAGGCCCCCGGACCACTGGGTGGCCCTCCTCCCATATTGTTCCTATTAAACTGGTGGTTCATGGCAGCATGGCTGTTGGGCGGGAATGAACCATTCATTGCATTTTGTCCCGGGTAAGGTCCTTGTTGCTGTTGCTGCTGCTGCCCTCCATGCTGATAGTCCATATCCGAAAAAGGGTCACACACCATCACGCTGTTAGCTGACATGTCCCCGCCTGGGCCTCCCGGATGCATGTTCCCAGGGACGTTGCTGTTGGGCATGTTCGGACGTGGACCCATATGTGGACCCATGGGCCCCATGTTGTTTCCGTACATGGAGGGCGGGCCGTAGCCGTGCATCTGGTTGGGCATGGGTGGAAAGCCTGGCTTGCCTCCCTGAGGACCAAACTGCGAGTAGGGATCGCTAGGATTGGGGTGATGATTCATTGCTGCTGCTGCTGCCGCCGCTGCTGCTGTAATAAGAAAATATCACAAATATAACAATGAGTATAGAAGCATAAGATACTTTTTTTAGCACATTGGCTAAAGAAAAAATAAGAAATTCACAATAAAATGACTCGAACCTTATGACCTTAGAAATATGAAAGGTGTTGACAACATACAAAGAATAAATAAATCCCATTCATATCTTTTGCACTGTAAAATATCCATAATCTTGATATTTCAACCATTTCTCAAATGATTATAAGTTATAACCAATCCCACAAACAATCTGAAGAAATGGTAACTCATTCTTCAACAGACATACCAACATCTTTTTGGAAGCATACTATTAATGAATAAATTTTGAAGAAAAAACCCCAGAAGAATTTGAAAGACAAACTCACATGAAGAGTCCTTTGACTTCTTTGTGGAGGTAGTATCAATCTCTGCCAGGATCTGCTGTGGGTCTATACCACCCCTATCAAAGAGGCACTCATACGCCAGCAGGTGACGGATGTAGTTCTTCTTCAATGTAAAGGCCGCACTGTTGGAGTTGCCTACAGAGATTTCAATTGCAATCTGCTTCCATTGCTTGCTCTTCGACACCTGGTTTAGATAACAAATAGCAATCTAAATAATGGAAAAGTATATGTATCTACTGTATATTCAATATGAATGATATGCAGAGATGCCAACCTGAACAAAAACATTTCAGCATTACTAAAAAGCAAAAAATCAATATTTCAATGAGGAAATCACTATTTTCCAAGACATACCATAAGATGACACATAAAATTGAAACTCTTTGGCAGCTCTGAATATGGATATGACAGAAATATTGACCAAACATAAATTCAAAGGATTCCAAATCATATAACAACTAGTTCGGACGATCAATTGTAATGCTCCAATTGCAATTCTACCAGAAATTAGAATGAAATACTCTGGCATAGGGGTATATTGTATCAGAACAAAAAAAGATTTCTTTATGCAGGAATCCCTTTACACTTGGCTGGAGAGTGTCAAATGTAGAAAAAATATCTTGCAAAGTACGTTAGTGCTACCATGGGATTTAAACTCTAGAACTTGGGGTACATGATTCTGTGGCTTATCCAAAGTTACATTTTTCAAAGGACATTGTACAAGCGTGATGTGAGGATGAGATATCAAACTTTTAAACACAAGCCTGAATCCTGTATAGAGTATGAGCCTTGAAAAACCATATCATCAGCTTTCATGCAGGTGAGGAAATTTCAGCTTAAAATAAAAATATGGCCATTTTGAACCCTTCCAACTACTTTTTAAAAGTCCAATAGAAATTGGGCATTGACTGCAATGACATTGTCAAATAAAGTACCGAAGTGATGACATATTTGATACGATATGATGAAAAGCATCCACAACACCAATTCAGTTGGAATCGGTCCACAGAGCTCCAGATGTGGCCATCAAAAATTGACAGATGTTACTCTGTTGCAATTCCTTATACAACTTCCACAGAATGCCCAGCAACCATGGATGAACAGAAAACACTTACCTTGATAACACCACCCCTATCTTTGACAGTGTTGTAGAGCTTGAAGAGATCCAGGACGTGACTGCTGATCTGTGGCATGGTGCGGATGGGCTGGCCCCTATCCTCCATTAGCTTGAAGAGACGATCCAGAAAAGCACGTCTCTCCGGGTGAGGGCACAACTCGTACAGCTTGTACAACTGTTTTGAGAGAAGGAAAGATTTTGATGATGTCATTATGGAAGTATTCTAAGCATAGTTATTCTATTATTTCAGAATGTGAAAAGAATAAGAGATCTTTAAATCACAGAGCTGATTAAAATTGTGCAGAACACTGCAGAATAACAATATTATATGTGAAGTTTGTACTATTACTCACATATGATGATCTATCATTATTTTCTACACCTTTTCAATACAAAGAAATTTCATGACATTAAAACAGTTAATTGCTACTTGCAAAGTGCAAAGACCATTTAGAAACACCATGACTAATAAAAGATGAAATATTCAAAAACTTTTTTTATACTGTTGACTTCCCCTCAAAAATAGAAATATGTTTTAAGGTCTTTCATTGAAATCATCACCTTTTTAGGCAAGTTCAGACTGGTAAGTTTACTAGCAGGCTCCTGCGATTGACCCTTCTTCGACTTCGAAGTGGTGGTTGTCGTTGTTGAAGATGCCGTAGTTTTGGGGGTAGGTGCTGGTTGTGGAGTGACCGGAGCAGCTCCTTGTTGCTGTTGCGGAGTTGGTGGCTGTTGCGAGTACGGCGGCTGCTGCCCAGGATGTTGCGGAGGTGGATGCTGGCCAGGATGTTGTGGTGTTGGTGGCTGTTGGCCAGGATGATGCTGCTGTTGATGTGGATGATGTTGTTGCTGCTGCTGCATGTGTTGTGGCGGGTGATGCTGGGGGTGGGGAAGGGACTGATGTTGTTGGTGGTACATACCAGGGTAGGGAGGGGGAGGTTGGTGTGGCTGATGTGGCTGTGGTGGATGTCCTGGTCCTGATGCCTGTTGCATACCCATCCCAGGGCTAGGGGTATTAGCCATGTCTTCCTGGGAGGATTTACTCATCGCCCCAGGTGAAGCTAAAGGTGACGGTCTGGAATGAACTGATGGAGGTCTGGACAATACATTTTCCTCCTAACAAAACATAAAACGCAACTTTTATTAGCACAGTGGATGGAATTCTAAACTCACTGTCATAAGTGGCAAATAACGGTATCAAAGACTTCCATAACAGAGATAAGGATTTGTCATGCATACTGTATTTCTTTATGACAGTACCTCAGCAAGTGACCATTGTGTCTCTTAACCCTATCTAGGCGGGGGGGGGGGGCTCCCAGACCCCCCCTTGAGATCTCGGCCATCGACAGCACAATAGCGGCAAAAATTGGTACGCGGGTTGCCTGGGACATAATCTACAAAATTGTATAGATATCTAAAGTGTACATGAAAAAAAATTTGATATAAAATCATTTTCTTATGTATTATATTGTATTTTGCAATTTCTAATGTATTTCTTTGTTTTTTTACCTTTTATTTTTCATTGTTTTTTCATTGAAATTTGTTGGGGACTCTTCTGAGACCATAAAAAGCATAAAATAAATACATTAAGACCAGCGAAACTAAAAATAATCATACACTAATGAATTTTAGTTGACAACACAATTTGCATTGACTTTGTACACGAAATCACGTTTTTGAGCAATTTTTGATCCGACATGCATTTACATAATGTTGCATAATTTCGGAACCAAGTACCCGGGTGACGCAAAATTGGTCTCAAAAGTTGCGCAAGACTTGAAAGTAAAAAGTCAGCGAGCGGCGCGGTAAAAAAAAAATGCGCTGCAAAAATATCGTGCGATTCATTGAGGGGGGCCCTCCGATCCGAGGCCCCCCCCCAGCCTAGACAGGGTTAATAGATAATTGTACAGAGGGGACTGACGTCCAGACTGTGGAAGATTTCAGCCTGAACGCTAATTAACCTCCATTGAGTGATCTCTCACACACAGCATCATCAACCTTCAAATTGAGTTTGAGGTCAAGAAAGGGCTGGTGTGGATAATATTTTCAATCAAAATGTTTGGTATTGCAATAAAACGGTGATCAGAGAACTAGTACGAACTCTCCGTGTACTACATTTTTACATAGATGTTCTATGAAGAACAAAAAAAGAAAGCTTGGTGATTGTTAGTTCACAGAATTGATGCCACCAAGCATTGTCTATGTCAATATAACAAGGATATTTGATGATTTCAGAGTAACCTCAGTCATTGTCAACTTCGGTATAATATACAATATTTTGCTAAAAAATGTACTGACAATTACAGGAAAGATATGACGAAGACCACCTCATCAGCTTTTAACAGAATTTGGAAGTATGACAAAGAGGACATAATCAGACTTTGTCATAATTTGGAATATCAGATTCTTGTAACCAAAAGTAAAGTAAATTATTGAGGTCGAGTGTATATTGTGGTCAATAAACTAAATTGTGAAAAACCGTTTTATGAACAATTTCTCAGCTTTTTGTTATGGGGTCCAAAACTGCAACACTATGCTGGATCTAAAAGCTCTGAATCACCAATGGAACTGCTGTTCTCATTCTTTAATCATTGACTAAGACTTCTCAGGCACCCTTCGTCATGTGACAATCAATTTCAATCTTCTCTATACAATATCCTGCGAGTAGAGGCATGAAAACACCCCACCCTTTCACCGATTGTGGAATATCTACCTTGATAATCGAATGAGGTGTTCCAGGAGTGCCGGCATCTCTACTCGATTCGCTAGCCGTGCTTGGTGTGAGTGAGCTGACAGAGGATGCTACTGGAGTTGTGATACTCTGGGTTACTGACGTACTGTTGCTTCCTGTAGTCCCATATGAAGATTTTAGTGATGGAAAGGCAAGAAATTAAAATTAGTCACTGGATACCCACATCAAGGAGTAAATGATGGTACTTCATAAAGATCAATCACAAAATATGACTATTATAAATGTACGCTCTTGGTAAAACAAACTGAAAGTCAATATCATTTTGAATCCCCACCCCCCCCCAAAAAAAAATACAGAAATAAAAATTAGCTACTCTTGAGTACAGATTCTTGAACTTTCTCTAAAAATGTGAATTTATTTCACACCCAAACCGTGCAATGGGAAGGTTATGGTTATTTCAATCTGAACCTTAGCAAAATACTGAAAAATAAGTCATATATTAGAATAACAATGGCATAGACCAACATACCAGAATTAGTATTGGCTATTGTAGTTGCAGCTGTATGAGGAGGCATCTGGTTACCAGAACTAGGATGCATGTAACCATGCATAGCATCATTGGGCACTGAAGAAGGCATTTGGTTAAAGTTTGTTTGGTCTGCACTTGTCGGTGGCACACCACCAGAAAACGGGGGACCATTGCCCTGGCTGTACTGTTGATGTTGCCTAAACGACTGCTGGTTCCACTGCTGCTGCTGCTGCTGCTGGGGAAAGGATTGGGGAAATGAACCCTGCTGCTGGTTGGGGAGGGGTGTAGGCGGTTGCTGTCCTTGCATCTGCTGGTTCAAAGGGTACTGGTTCCTCTTGTTGAGGTGGGCAGAGTTTGCTGCGGCAGCAACAGCAGCTGCAGCTGCTGCCTGAGCTCCTCCACCGACCCCCGCACCACCAGGTCCTGGAGACGGACCGGGGGAAAGTCCAGGAGAAGGGCCAGAGCCCATGTTATCTGTCCTATGTATCTGCCCTTGAGCATTTGGTCCATATCCGTACGTAGGGCTCATGCCTGGTCCACCACGTGCTACATTTGGGCTCATGTTGTTAGGTCCAGATTGGTTGTTAGCTCCCATCCCATGGCTAGCATTGGGCATGTTGCTTGAGTTGTATCCACTATGTTGAGAGTTGTTTTCCATATTCATACCACTACCCCCACCACTGCTACCACTACTATTGTTTCGCATCCGTTGCTCATAGCTCATGTTGCCAGAGTTGTTTGGTGCAGAGCTCGGTACATTGCCATGATGACCACCATATCCCTGTGGCCCTGTCTGCCTTCCATAGTTACCTACAAAGAGAAAAAGAAGTAGGAAAGTTGAAAACATAGTATAATGAAACTACATGGAATTTTTCAAAATCAATTACTTAGAAATAATGACAGCAGGATATGGATTTGAAAAAAAGGTATGTTAGCACAAAGCCAAGGCTTATCTATTTCTGAACTGACGAACATGTCACAACAAACGGGTTTTAATAAAACGAAAAGATAAAACCAATTTCACTCAATCACTTCTATTATACATGAAGAAGCAACAAAGACTCGATACGATCACAGCAGAATTTATATATGTATTGAACTCACTATTAATGAATTACTAGAAGGGGAAAACCCACTCATGAAATTATAGCTGGTATTAATACAAGCAGAATTACAAGAAACAATTATTGGAAGTTGTTGAAACAGTCAATCTGTACAACACAAATTGACAATGTTAGATACATTACATACCAAGGTTCTCCTTTTTAATGTGCAGAGAAAGATCATGCACCGTTATTTTTAGTGAATGATGATGAAATGCATGTTTATTCACAGGTTGCCTAGAAA
This sequence comes from Lytechinus variegatus, assembly GCF_018143015.1. Classification (NCBI taxonomy): domain Eukaryota; kingdom Metazoa; phylum Echinodermata; class Echinoidea; order Temnopleuroida; family Toxopneustidae; genus Lytechinus; species Lytechinus variegatus. The sequence goes on along the minus strand of NC_054743.1, from coordinate 18,053,543 downwards.
TAACATTTTTTGTACATGATTAAATTCAGTGTCCACCGCATATATGTGGACCATATGTATTAGTGGATCACAAGTTTAAGAGTTTTCAATTTTGTAGATAAAGATATTTCTCCAAAGGTTTTCCTCTTGTTAAAACCAACTTAACAACAGATCAGTGAACTTTTCCCCTTAACCTACATCTATATTTCATCATGCATTATCACATTAACAAGACACATTTCCACAATGATCATCATCTAATTAACCATTTTACTTATCAATATGAAGTAATCTTCAGAAGAGATTTAAAAGCATTACGGAAAATAAAAAAGAAAATAAACAGCCCTGAAATTACCATGCAGCCCATATGTACAGTATATCAACAATAATTTTGAAGGGTTTTGGAGTCTTCTTGGATGTGCTGGGGGTTTATTTTTCTTTCATTCCAGAAAGATCTGTAAAACTAAGGCTTGAAAATACAACAGTGTCTGAATCCAGGCTTTGGAATATTACAGATCTGGAGCCCGTAACACAAAACTTAGCAATGATCGTAGAACGTTTTTCTACGATCGATTCTATTGACTACAATGCACAATCAATCGTGAAAATCAAGCGTACGATTAATTGCCAGCCTTTGTGTTACGGGACCTTGTACACTGTTGAGCAAGAATGCAGGTATCATGTAATACTAACTACTTTTGAATACAAATATGTGCCAAACAAAAATGGATAAAATCTCCCGTATCTGGAAATGCACAATTTTAGGCCTACACAATCTATATCAAGGGTCAGTTATATCATTTTTTACTTCCAATAAAATTTTTACTTTATAATGACACAAAATAAATATTTGCATAACAGTTTTCAATATATGAAAGTTTCATGTGCCGAACAGTCTTGTAATGAATAATATGCTTATAGGGTGGTGTTGATATTATTGTAAAAACCACACTTGTACTTGTAGTAAAGAAACTTGCAGTATAAGTCACTTTGTATCTCGCAGTATAAGTCGCTTTGTATCTCGCAGAAAAGGCACTGTATAAACATGACCTTTTATAATTAAGGAGAGGAAAAAAACACTTAACACTATCTTGGTGATTGAAACATATTTACTTTAAACTGCTCATATTTGTTTGTTTGTTACTTTGAAAATATCAGCAATCACTTTTACTATCAGGCCAAAAAAATAGGACCACTCAAGTATGTTCACTGAAAAGTGTATCTCCAACCATTAAATAATAAATACAAGTAAACAAGTTCATTATCAAACTCAGTGACTTTTTCATCCAGATGACTGTTAAAATGAATCAATAGGTCAAAATTATGATGATAAAATTAAACATTAAAAAAAAAGAAAATGTTTGCGGGTTTGAAAAAGGAAATGGTTTTCCACATTCAACCAAGCAAGCAAACTAAGTAGCAATCTATGCAAATGGAATCTGGTAAAAACAAATATCTCCACATATGGAAGGTAATATGAAATGCTGGCAAGGGGGTATTGTAGTGAATCCCCCCCCCCCCCCCAATTTATGATACACCAACCGGGATTAAAAAAAGAAAATACAAAACCAATTCATCAAAAAGAAAATGATAGTTTCATATTGAATCCAATTTTGGTCTACATTTATTTACTTATTCATTAGTTTATTATTATTAGTTCATCATATTTCCAGGCAGGATAAATGATGGTTTATTTCATCTTACATGTACTTCATGAAACCTACCTATTTCTAATCAAATTTGCACCAGGCTCCGTAACACAAAGGTTTGCGATGAATTGCAAATATGAAAGAACCGCACTGATTGGTTCCTGGTAAGTATTTTGAACAGTGTGCGCGGCTGCGCGCAACAATGATCTTGATTGGTCAATCATATTTAGTGACTAATTGCAAACCTTCGTGTTACAGAGCCCAGAACTCAATATTACAAATACAAAGATTATTTCAAGATTCTAATTTTAATCAAACAACATTCATTCTACGGAACAGGGTAAAATAAACATACTCAAATGAAAAGATCAAATGGGTTACTAACACACAAATGAAAGGAAAGGGAATACATTCGGTAGTTGTTTAAATCAAGCAAAAAAAAGAAGACAAATGTTTTGAAAAATAGCATGGTTGGTTAAGAAGGAAAAAAATGAAACAAGAAGGATAGTTGATATGGGCAACACTCTGAGAGAGTCTCACCTTGCTGGTTATAATGACTCATATTTTGGTTGTAGTAACCACCAGCAGTGCCACCAGCGCCACCTTGGCCCTGGTAGCCCCAATACTGGGGCGGGCCCCCGCCCATCCCACCTGTCGGAGAGGAAGAAGATACAAAGTCCTGTCATATTCTGACCAGGTATTTTTGCCCCATCCCGATTACATTACAATCACATTCAACTAGTATTAGTTTCAAGGCCATGCAAAGAAAGTGTAAATGATTTACATTTGATATCACTATTAAGAATAATTTTCCAACCATTAGATTTCAAATTAAAGACTTGTACCCCTTCACTAATTCACCCTTCAATAGTACAGATTAGATTTCTGAAATAGTCCACACTTTCTTTTCATAAATGCGGGATATCTTTATAGTCAAAGCAAATGATAAATATGAAATTTGATCTTCAATTATATAATTATGGTAAATGGTATAATTATGGTACGTGTGGTTTCCACTTCATATGGAAACAAATGACTTCTGGCCAGAGAGTCCATAGCAACGCTTATATACTCAAGACTATTCTAGTCTTCCTACTTTCATTATCATTTTAAAAAAATATGCCTTTAGTCCACGCACACAGTCAATGAAACGGGTACAATATTGAAGACAATTCACTTCCCACAAAGAGTCAGGATAGGTTCATATTCATGTTATTTGCAATTGTTAATACTTTCATATCATCCTATAATGTAACTACAGGAAAGCTTTCACAATAAAGCTAAGTGAAAAACCACACCAAAAGATAAAATTCTAAGAAGAAGCCAAGTTTTAATAATAAACAGGATGCAAGAAAAGTACATCATGGGAAATCCATTTACTTCCAAATATTACTTTAAGGTCAACGCTATTCCAACAAGTAAATTAGAATAAAAACTAGGACAATCAAACGAGCATAACAATGACAATCAAATGTACATGTACACGTAGTGTCATTTATAATATCAAATATTTTGTTTTTTCTTCAAATAATCAGTTTGCTTCCTATCATTTATCATTACAGCTAATAGTGATCATATTATAAAAATTACATATTTCATAAAACAAGATAAATGTGCTACATCACTGGGTACCCCTGTGTTTATACTACCGTAAGTAACGGTGTATTAACCGCACCTTTTTCTCGGCGGGATAGAAGCAAAAGTCGGGGGTGCGGTTTATACACGGTGACGGGTCTGAGCCAGCCCGCCGTAACCCCTCCCGTACATGTACGATGTCTGCCAGTTCACAACACATCGAGTGGCCGGGCGTAGCCGCCCAGGCAATGTCGTTTAGAGGGGTATGAGCCGCGGGTAATGGGAAGCGAACGATCTTAATTACCGTAAATGATGTCCATAACAAACGCACCCACCTTCATGACACTAATTTTGACTTTATTCTCGATTCAAAGTAGTGAAGTTCCCTGGCTAATTTAAAAGGGACGCCAAGCATACTCGGTAATATTTTTGTCACCGATGAGCGAGAGTTGAGTGAGCTTGCTTAGATTGCGTTGGAATGTGGTTATAATGCGACTTAAGCTGGCGCTATTCAAAGTCCCGTTTCGCGCCAGCTTTTTTTTTGCCTTCCTGTTTGCTTTTCATAAGATACCATGTAAACAAGCACGAGAGAGACGGCACGAAGCCGAAAAAAACAACTGGACAAAATGTCAATTTCTTTGTTTCTTGAATCTTCCTGTAATCCCGTATCCAAAATTCATGCTAAGACATCAAATTTTCGAAAGTGATTGTGAGGTTGTGATGCAAGAAATGTGAATGTTTCTTCCTCCTACGCTGGGAAAGACACAGATCATAATTTGATGTACTGGCATGACTGGTACTGTACGTATCGTAGTTTGCAATGTAATGGCAGTGCTATGTGTGTGCGTGTACACTGTGACTGTGAGGTGAGTGTGTAAGTTGCCAATATTGGCGGGACCGTTCTTTCTTTCTAACATTTGTAGATGAATTGATCAAGAACAGCAGATTTCCGCATACCGGTGATCTCTTTGGATACTTTGAAATATTAAAAACTTCGATTTTGTTTCTTCGTATCTGAAATATGCATGTAAATGTAAGATTTTTTTTTTTTTAGTCCAAAGTTGGGGGTGCGGTTAATACACGGGTGCGGTTAATACACCGTTACTTACGGTACTCAGAATGTGTATACTACTCAATCTCAAATGTCTTTATTTTAGATAAAAACATTTTACATTGTTCAATGTCATGAAGCATGTTCCACCACTGATGACCTAGAAGTATCAACAGATCAAATTACGAAATTTACTAGCTTTTACTCTTTTAAAGTCATCTGTTTTCATCATAGCTATTACCATTACTTGAACAGTTACTCTAAGGGTTTCAACATTTGACCTATCGTCAAATTCCAGCTAACCCTCTTGTGCAAATAATACGAAAAACAGGTTTTTGCACAAATTCCATACCACATGTCTCCACCCCTTTCTTTCTCACTCCCAATCTCCCAAATTGATCCACCCATCTTCATGGAGCTGGGTGTACATGTATGTAACATAAATGACAATAACCTCTCCAAGAAATCAGAGCACACCACTACGTGTAGATTTACCCAAGAAATTTTTTGAGTTCCATACTTGCACACACATAAATAGGAGGTAATTCAACTCATTGTCCGCAAAGGTTTCTTTCTTTTTTTTTAAATCACAAACAGCAAAAACAAGTTATCGGCATTACATAAATGATCTCATAACTGTTCTGAATTCATACTAGACTTTCATTTATCCTGTGAACTGATGAGCAATCTCATTCCATACTTGAGCCAAGTACATGTATGTTATCACCTAATCAAGGCATACATTCAATCAATATGAAGTGTTCCCTCTCCAGAGTTGGTGAAGCATACAAGAAATTATCCTTTTTTTTTCATCAAACCTTTGTTTTGTGAGCATGATATACTTTCCTCATGTGTCAGTTTTATAGTCTTACAAAAAAAATGGGAAAAGGTTGTGCATTAAGTCAAATAAGCAGGGAAGGGGAGGGCAAAAGAATATTAAAGGATAAAATTTTAGGCATGGCATTGGAAAAAGAAAGATACAAATAAGGGGAAGGAAGGAAAGAAGGGATAACACATTAGAAATAATGAAGGTGAAAATGAAATGGAATCACAGTAAAGACAAAGACATTACAAAATATAGGACATAAAGACAAAAAAAGAGGGAGAATGAAAGACTGGACACAGACTTTACGTACAGTACATTTGTATATGTTTTAAAGGGAAGAAAACAAATTACAAGAAACAGAGAGTAAAATTGGAGGAGGGGAAGGCATATTCAGGATAAATTCAGGGGAAAGGATATTTTAAAGAGGTTTTTCTTTAGTTGGTTTATCATTGGATAACCAATCTACCTGAAGGATTCTGGGAAGGCAATTTGGACGCAGGTCCTTGCTGGCTATTGTAAGGAGGGGGCTTTTGTGCGGAACCACCAGTACCACTGCTATTACCACAGTTCATCCCATGCTGATTGTATCCTTTGGAAATGGAACAGAATAATGGAAGGATGGTGTGAGTGATCATTTGTAACAGCAAACCTGGCATTCCCATACCAATTCATGCACATCTCTCATCTTCGGTAATAATTGGTTCATGTTCACATGCGTATTAAGCACACAAAAAAAATCAGAAACTAACCCTTATCCATATCCTCTACCCCCCCCCCAAAAAAAAATAACAATAACCCATATCACAATCCTAATATCGTGCAAGTCCCACTCTCCAAAGACATTCATACCACATTTATTCTTAAATTTCATAAACTCTCTTTTTCCCTTTTTTCCCTATGGAATTAAAACTGACATTGCTAGATGAAGAAATGTGAAACTAAAAAGAACTTGATTCTAAACCAAATGGGTATTTTCAACAAACCAATAGAGAAGAACAACTCAGCAATCACCAATCATTTGTACAAGATTCAATGATAAATTTTCATTGCATTAGCCATAATTAAAAGGTGCAGTTATCATCGCAAGTTAACAAAAATTTCTTGACTCTCGGTCATACCATAACTTTTTCCCTAGAATAAAGGTGCTAAGTACATGTAGCTTAAATAAGAAATCTCCAAAGTACATTTTCGTACAGATTTACAGTGAAAGTGTTTTTTTAAACACATCTCATGAAAAAAAACATGATTTCAATGAAGCTACCACAATTCAAATAAAAAGTTTATCAAAGTAGTTCTACAATGAAAGCTGTTAATGCATAATGTTGAGCAAGTGCTGTGTTTTAGGCACAATTTCTTCTCAATTACACTTTTAGGCATGATTTGTTCTCAATTAACTTTATGTATTCACAGCACGAACATTTACATGGGGATTCAAGGCTGAAATTTGTGTGCTTGAAACCAATTTCAACCTCATCTTAAATCTCTAAAGATTTATTTTCTATTCACGAAACAAACTTGTACATAATGAGCCAGAAATCTCATTTTTGATAGAAGCTTCATGTGTCCTTTATTTCCTCCAGGTTCATTCGGCAAAATTATACTGATCCCAGTTTCAAATACAACGCTTCACTCTGTTTTGTCAATGTAATTGTAGCCATTCTTGTATTTATTTCAAAGTTTTAATTCAAACAATGTTAAAAAATATTTGGGGGATGCGTTGTCATAGTGTAATCGACTAATCGTAAATAATCTTTCTGAGCAGATTATATAAGATTATTGCAATACAGCCAACAAATTCTAAGAGAGCATTTTCCTTGATTTCTACATGCAGAACACAATTTTAATGCAATGAAGTAAGTCCAACCAAGTACAGTGGATTTCTTGAAATCATATTACCACATTATGATAAATTTTAATGAACTGTTGCATTTACTTCCGTACTTCTAATCTGGCTTCTTTTCATCAATTTTTCTGTTTCGAAAACCAAAGATTTTTTTTCTTCCAATCCAATCATACATATAAAAAGAAATGAATGATTGTTTACTTCATATTCAAATTCTATATTCAATTTCAAGTGGTTATCCAAAACACGAAAGATAGCAAGATGAATGTCTGTCAAGAAAACAGATTGCACACTAGACCCACTTATCATAGTTTATGAATTCTTCCAATTTTATAGATCCCAAAGGGGATTTAAAGTAATGAATTTAATATATTTTACCCATATTTATCTCATCTTCAATGCAGATGTAGAGGTAATTAAAGATTTGACCTAAAACTACACCCAAGTTCACCCTCTTTCATGATTTGTCAGTGTATTAGTCCAATGGTAAGTCAAACTCAAATCAGGCTCACACCCACTCTCAATGATTATCTCTCATAGGAATTTCGCACATTCACTAGCTATTTTCTTTACAAACTAAATAAAAATGCTGTTAAGAGACAAGACAGAGTTCAAACATATCATTCCGAAGAGTTCAAGATTGTCTGAGGAAAAATAAATGTTGTTCTGTGTGTGTGGACCAAAACAAAAAGTTGAGCATCGAGAGCTCCTACCACGATCCTATTACATAAAACGTCCCACTGATGCTAACTGCCATCAATGGGAATGTTGCAATTGTTGGTCCACTGCAGGAAAAGTTGCTGTTCATGGTTACTTTACACAGGGACCACTTCATGAAACAAATACTGATTTCACTGACAAATGTAATAAGCTATTGAAATTCTTGCATCTGATTGGCTGAGGGCATAATAGGCAGTGGAAATCATGGACCAAACTCTTCCTGAAACGTTCCAAGATAACAGTAGGCCTATATTGTTCTGCCCACTAACCATGATAAAGAGACTGAAATATCGCTTCCCGTGCTCTTTTATATAATTGACATTAATGGACACAGTGCTGATATCACAAAACTGTGTCAGAGCTTGAAGATCCCAATAAAACATCAAACTTACATTAACCATAGTTTCTATGAAACCATTCCCTCTATAGATTTTATCTTTTAACAGGAGAGCATATCACAAATCAATTTGTCAGTGATTATTACTGATAAATCTTCTGAAATCCTTGCATCTTTGTCGGAGAAAAATAACCAGCAAATGCTTCATGAAAACCTTCCCTAGCTAAAAGCTAGTCCCAAACTCAACCAGCCTACTTGTGCATGCAGTGAAATTAGATTGGTAGACTTGTGGACTACTTCATCACATAACAGACATTCAATAATAGAGAAGACTCACCTCTGCTATCTGCTGAAGCTGATGGTGGTGTCTGTGAAGGAGCTTCCGGTGTGTTTGAAGGGGGCTGAGATGGCTGAGGTGTCATTGACCCACCTTTTGGCATAACAAAAAGAATCAAGTGGCAGAATTTTGAACAAAATAGCTGTTGAATGTCGAATAATATAAACTCACAACAGTGCAAGTTGTTAGATTTACAATGACCAGCATTAAATAAACTTTATCACATGGATATTCTGTGGGTAAAGGAGTTGGAAAGTGATTTTAAATGACTTGTTGAAGTAAAGCTTATTACTAATACTTTCAGGCAAGTCTTCATACATGTATAACCAGGTAAGTAATGAGATTCAATTCCTCCCTTCGCATCCAATTCCAAATGTCATTAGAATTTAGACGAGGCTGGGGAAAGAAAAGGAGGTCATCATTATTTCCCTTTCAAGTGAAAGAGATGGATCTCCAACACATTACAAACATGAGTCAATAAAAAATGTCTTATAGTTGAAAGACTTTGACGACACTCACCATGAACACTAGCTGGCGATTGAGAAGAGCGTGATAAATGGCTTGAAGGTGATCCTACAGGTGAAGGGGAAGGTCTGAGGGCCGTGACAGAAGGATGCACATGGGGCGAGTGTACCGAATGCACTGAGGTGGCGGGAGAGAGGGGTGGAGCGGTAGACGTGGATGAACCCCCACTTCCACTGTGGTTGGTAGAGCTGCTGCTTGTGTTGGCGGTGGCGTGGCTGCTGGAGTTGCCCGCTGTTGAACCAGTCGTTGTCGCTGCTGCTGCCCCTCCTGATGAAGTCGATGACTGGCTGTTGAAGTCACATCCTGTAGGAAGATCATCTAATGATCCTGATAGGTCCTGGAGCGAGGGAGAAATAATACAGGATGGTTGATCAGTGGCAGGGTAATTTGCACACCTTTATGGGACATTGATCCAAATATAGCCACATAAATGCTTGACAAATTTTTTCAATGCGACTAAAAAAAAACTTCTTTGAAAGTGCAGGAACAAAATGAGGCTAGCAAAAGGTATCTGGAATATCCATGCTGAAATCAGATCAGTTTTTTTTCCTCTGCAACTCTTAAACAATATTACCTCATGACCTAGATTCTTAGGAACTTTATGGATCAATAGTGGAAAGGACTCTAAACGCTCTGCCCCAAACATTTCGTTCTATTTCGCTCAGTATGCCACCTTAAATAATAACTTTTTTTCCAAGCTACCTCTTAAAAGGTCAAGTTCGCCCAAGAAAATGTTGATTTGAATAAATAGAGAAAAATCAAACTATCATAATGCTGAAAATTTCATCAAAATAGGATGTAAAATAACAAAGTTACATTTTAAAGTTTCGCGTATTTTTTACAAAACAGTGATACGCACAATTCAATGATATGCAAATTATCAAACACAAGCCGTTATGAATGAATTGAGCACTAAATGTGCTGACAAATTGAACTTCCACTTTTAGAGATGTATGTCACGACTGACTATCCAAACTTTAACAAATTTTAACCAGAGTTTCAATAAAAACAGAGTTCTGAATACAACAGGTCAGTGATGTTTAAAAAAGGTAAAAATATAGGGATATAGGGTCCCTGAGATGATACTTGTAAAATTGATATGTTCCCGCTTGGCAATATGATTCATCCTTCAAACTCTCTTGATAACAGCTAATTACTTTTTTAACAACCAGAATATCTCAAAGAGTGCACTGCACGAGAAATTCAGACAGAGAAAAGAAAGGTTGTTACTCGATGAGGGGATTTCAGTTTTGGTACCGTAGGACCTCAAAAATGATTTCTTATAGTTCCTTGTTTTTTAGCTGTGCCCATAATATTGGCCTTTGTGACTGAACAAAGAGCTTATTTTTGTGATCGATCATATTCAATAATCAATGCAATCAATCGCAGAAATCAGCCCCGCAGTTAATCACTAAGCTTTATGTTACAGGGCTATGGTAAGAAGCAAGAAAGCTTCTGCCTATAAAGATATCGTGAAGCTTTCCATCATGATGATGAGCAATAAAACAAGCTGGAGGGGGGATTCATATTTTAAATACAAAGTATGGGGGTTGTTTTTAGTTATTTTCTTTACAAACTATCAAAAATGGTGGCAATTCATAGCACTTGGCTATTTTCAAATTCACCTGGGTTATTTTTACATGTATATTTCATGGGCTAAATGAAACTGCCCCCTGCCAGAGGTGTAGGCCCTATACCTTTTGCTGCAAATGGGCAAAAAGGTTAATAATTTAATATCCTATACAAATGGCAAAAGGACTAGTTAGTTGTGGATAAAGAGAAATGACAGAAAAGAAGCAAAGTGGTAAATTGAAGCAATTATAATATACAAGTAGTTCATACATAATTCCTAATGCAATGAACTTTAAATGAAAATAGGGATTGAAATAAAGCCATTCGAAAAATAAAAAGGATAACTCCTAAGATTTTGGGATTGGCCATATTGTTTGAGATTCTAAGCTTGTTACAGACTGAGCCTATTCGGTTATTGTCTTCTACAGCTTTCTTCATTAATTTCTTTCTATACTACTTCATCTGAATGAAGAACTAAAAAAGTGAACAATCTATACATCATTTTTTTTCTTCTAATTGAACTAGTGTAGGCCTTACATTAAAGGGATGCTCCGGGCTGAAGATAAGTATGTCTCAGTGAATAGAGTAAATATTCATAGAGCAAAATGCTGAAAATTTGATCAAAATTGGATGACAAATAAAGTAGTTATTGAATTTTAGAGATTTGCATTATTCCGGTGACACAGTTCTAGGCATGTTTTCATGAATATTCAATGGGTGGGCTGATGTCATATACCCACTTTTTCTTTTGTATTTATATGAAATTAAGTTTATTCACAATTTTTCTACCAAGAACTAAAACAATTGGATTGACAACTGATTATGTGCATTAATTACTTCTTGCTGCAACTTATTTCATCATAATCGAGACACGTCATTTACAGATTTATGAAAAAATGATTAAATGTAATATCATAAGAAAAAGGAAAGTGGGGATAAAACATCAGCCCACCTAATGATTATTCATGAATACATACCTAGAACTGTTTCATCAGAATAATGTAAATCTTTAAAATTCAATAACTTCATAATTTGTTTTCAGATTTTGATGACATTTTCAGCATTTTGCTCTGTGAATTTTACTCTATTTATTTAGATATACATATATTCAACCCGAAGTATCCCTTTATTAAAGTAACACAGACAAAATTATACAAGAAATGTTTCCCAAACAGCCCCCCCCCCCTAAAAAGGATAAGTAAATTATATTCGAAGTGTATCTGGCCCTTTTTTGAGAGAGAGGGTTTGCATTTAAGATTGAATGAATGAAAGATAATGAAATTTGTACTTTTATTTCCAAGAACAATGCAATGATTAACAAAACATTATCAAAGCATTACTTGCCTGAACAAAGGATACATGCATGTATGGTGTTGGTTTTCTATGGCTTAAAAATCATTAAAAAGGGAAATATATTAAATTTTATCTAAATCACTTACAATGAAATCTATGGAGTAGGCCTTTTGGAAAAATGATTAAAAAAAATACATAAATTAGTAGGCTCAAACAGAAAATATTACAATAAAATTAGCAAAGAGTTTATTATAAAGTTCTTTTAAAATGTAACCTTCACAATTAAAATGAAGAAATAGGCCTACAAAATGTGAAATTTATTCTTTTTTTTAAGTTAGGGTGGATTAGTTTTTATCTATCCTGCATAACTTTCCTAAAGGCTACAGATGCTTCAGTCTACAATAGTCCCTGATACACAAAGTAATGAAAGAGGAAAAAGCCTCCAGGTTCAATTATAGAACTGCTCGCACCACCACTCGTTTTGTATGCTTGTGAAGGCTTCTACCTTGACGAGGTTGGATGGCCAATTTGACAATTAATGATTAACTTTTCTTATGTCAAACCTCTATACAAAATTTGATTGTTTGTGCGGGACTAAAATACAAAGTTCAGTCAGGAGTATTTTGACAGTGTATTTACATTTGAAAAATAAATCTTAAGGTTTAATGTTGGGATTTTTAAAGAGAGAAATGAGCCGTAAATTGGCAACGTCTCTCCAAGAGGTCTTTGGGTTTGAATAAAAAACACACAGCCTTGTTATCATTCAGGCTCCATACCATTATGCATCAGTGGATTCACAGAGCCTAACCCTTGTGCACAGCCAACCCAGTACAATGCTACAGGCTAGCTCGCTGCATGAAAGCAGCCAAGCACACCACACAGAACTAGCGGACTATAGATTTAGCACGTACAGCACTCACATCATACAGCAGACACACACTCCACACACTCTTTATTCTCCCTTGAAAAGCAGGCAGTATTATTTAGCGAAGTGAGCATGTGTGCACAGGCAGTGCATGTAGAATGAGTAATGGCTTATTTATGAGGCCACAACTCATTTGCATGCAAAAGTAGTTCCAGTCTGAAGGGGCCCCATAGGAGAATACAGGCGCTAGTGCTAGAGCTAGTGCAGTGTGTGCGTGCTACGCTCTCACGGCAAATAACACACGTAGGAAATATACATGCACGAAGCATAGAATATCCCTACACTGCATATACAAATCCTCTAACTGAATAACGAAGAGACACTACCACAAAAAAATATCATCCCAGTGCCATATGCACATATAAAATGAATAAAGACAAATTCCACTTTGTTTATGACAACAATGAAACATCAACAAAAAAAGTTTGAGTGAGAGAAAACTTTCCTCATAAATTGCATGTGATCCCTTTGACCTCTTGTGTTTCCCCAAGCATGACACACTTCCAGCAGGTCAGAAATAGCATGGATCAAATGGCAACAAAGACGATATCAATCTATCTCTCCACCCCCATTCCTAATAATTTCACCCAGCAAAGGGCTTGAAGGTGGAAACTAACATCATTCACATCATTTTCAACCATTTAGTCCAGCAAACGCAACCATCCAACAGTGTTTTCCTTCCCCAAACTTTGTCTCCCACGCACAGTGGATATTGATTTTCTGAGGTGATCCCTAATGTCATTTTCCACCATGTAGAGTCCATGCAGTGGAGTTCCTTCAGGGATTTCTCCTGAAAAAAAGTTTGGCACCTCTACTGAAACTGACTTGTGGGTGGCATCCAAATTATCATGAGTATTGTTGATTACATCTTTATACAGGATATGGGGGAATTTATGAATGAGAATCTTTAGTTTTCTCCTTGGCAATCAAGATATATCCCCTGGAAAAACGTGTCATATTGATCACTTCACTTGGCAATCATTAGATAACAATCAAATTATGATTTGATTAATACTTTCCAGAAAGGAGCATTTTCGTCAAAGTCACGTGGCATAAAGTTATGAACATATTGATGAACGGGTTTTTAATTAGCCAAAATTTTCCCTTTATTCTAGACCAATTCAGGGACCATCTCAACATGTCGCATCTACTTTTGGCAATCAAATGAGTTCCTGAAGGTAAAATTTTGAAAACTTTGGTCGAGAACATTGGTGGGATCTTGGGAATTCCTTCTGTTTAGGGTGAAATGTTTGAAATCTATTTGAATTTGTGGGTTGATTCTACATATTCTCCTGCAAAGGAATATATATATATGTATAACTGTGTAGGAACTAGTACACAGTACATGTACAACATGTACATGCAGTATACACTCTGTACACTGCAGTATTCTGAACAATGGAGAAGAGTGTGTACAAACTGTATGCTGCCTTGCTTTGGCCACTCCTCACTGTGCATTGGTTCTGGTCTGTGTCGAAGCATTGCTATAACTTGCAATGATGGTTGTAGTTCTATTATTTTAAATCCTCTAAATACCCTTTCGATACATAACATGTGTATATGCATGCAGATAAAAATGTCTCATTTCTGTCTGTATGAAATAAAGGAAAGGTTCTAGTTTGACTAAGAAAGAGTTTAGCTCTTTTGGGATTACATTAAAATTTCAGTGAAGATATGGGCCCAGTCTACAGCAAATTTTTCGTGTTTTACATTTGGGTTGCCACGTAAAATGCTTCAGAAAAATCAATTGCAATGTCTGAGAGGTAGTTGCACAATAATTATTACGATGTAAGATACATACTACATGGGTCGTTATATACTATCCTACATGTACACATGGCCACGACCAAGATATTGATAATAAAAGAAATAGGCCAAAATTTCACAATCATTCTAATCAATCGTGTTTTTCTTTTTGTATGTGACTGGTACCTGCCAGTATGCACGAAGCTTTACAAGATCTTTTAAGAGATGCAAATATACAATATCTGCTAAAAGCAGACTAACGACCAACCGACACGGAGAGGCTAATAACTGCCAATTTGGTGATTTACTTGTAATGAGAAGCCAATCAAATATATGAGTATGACTTCCTCTGCTTTCTATATTTCATTCTGCAGTAGAGATTACAAGCTCTAGGGTTTATGAGGGGGGTGGGGAGGCTATAGGCCTTATATCATATGTCTACAGTAGCAATGCAAGAGTAAAAGACAGCAGTTTTTTCCTTAAAATGTTACCATCTAAATAATTTTATTTTTACATGAGTCACTCCTGCTTAATGCTTATTCATGAAAACCAGTGGCATTAAATAGCACTCATCTACTGCCAATGATAAACAGATGATGATGAACAGACCAACAAAAAAAAACAGAATCAAAACAGAAAGCAAGATCCGGTCTGCTTCTTTAGCTACCGCTTTGAAAAGAAACACTTTATTGTGTGGGCAACTGCAGGAGAACAGGGAATGAATGGAGGAACCATCACAATATTAAGTACACAGAGATTTACCTTCCTGCTACTGCCTACCTGCCTGCCTCCATGTAGAGAGGCTTTTGTTATGACATGTGACCACATGGCTCAAATGACAGGTCAATGGCCTTGGTCATGTGACCGTGGGGATTACTGAGCTAATAATAGGTGACCTTAAATGAAAGTGCAAACATTGATAGCAGGCTCACAAAGCTGACTTTGGAATGCAGTGTGCCTGGGTTCCATGTGGCCTTTTGTACCACTGAGTAATTAAGTAGGGTGTCTTTTTACTGGCTGGAAATAAATCAATATTACAACTGCCAAGGACAAGCGACATGTATGCTTCATTCAGAAAAAAAAATGAACTTGGTAAAAATAACTCAATAAAGACTGACAAGGTTGAACAAGAGGACAATATTTTTAAGTGCTGTCATGTATTTGACAAGAGGATAACATTTGCAGGTAACAAGCAATATATGGCATCTACATGTAAATTGAGGCCCCTAAATGTACATTGATGTACTTAATGTACATGAATTCCAATTCATCCATCAATCAAATTCTTATTGATATTCCTGTCGATGAAATGGTGGGTAATATAAAAGCAGCATTAAACAATTTTATCTTTTCTCCTTTCTCAGCCTTTATTTGATGATTTCAATTTTAAAAATGGCTTTGATTTACATCAATAACATTGTTCGATTAATTTACTCATTCAAAACAGACACAAAGATGTGTATGTTAGCCCTTCCAAAACTAAATCACAATAAATTGGAATTCATCTTGACTGAACAAGAATCATTCA
Source organism: Lytechinus variegatus (assembly GCF_018143015.1). Lineage (NCBI taxonomy): Eukaryota > Metazoa > Echinodermata > Echinoidea > Temnopleuroida > Toxopneustidae > Lytechinus > Lytechinus variegatus. The sequence goes on along the minus strand of NC_054743.1, from coordinate 18,037,637 downwards.
ACATTTCAAGTATAATTCACAAACAAATAGGCCTTTTTCCAAATTGTCATCTCTCTGTCGTGTATTAAAATTCAAATTTTCTGGCTATGAAAGTGTTTGTGCTTTGCAAGGATCATAAATGATTCAAACGTATCAAACCAAGTCACATGCAGGAGCACATGTAAGAATTTATATCACGTAAGCTCTAATGGCGCAGTCACATTTCCCCAACGGTGGCTATATGGTGAATCGAAAAACAAGACGTTTTCAAATTTTTGTACTAGCTACAAAAAGGTGGTTTGAATAAAAATAAATAAAATGACTGTTTTCCACTCGATGTGCAGGCACCGCAGGGGAAGTGTGTCTGCAGCAAAAGTATTATGTAGCCATTATGTAGCGACAGCCTTCATGGATACTTTCAAATAGGCCTACATGTACATGTGTATGTAAATGTGCACGTCGATCTGCATTTTTGTTTTTGCCTACATTTTGCACTATATCATTTTTGCCTCCCCTCCCCTCCCCTCCATACAATTTGCTTCCTATCTACATGAAGGGGTTGCTATATTAAAGGTCAAGTCCACCTCAGAAAAATGTTGATTTGAATCAATAGAGAAAAATCAGACAAACACAATGCTGAAGATTTCATCAAAATCGGATGTAAAATAAGAAAGTTATGACATTTCAAAGTTTCGCTAATTTTTAACAAAATAGTTATATGAACGAGCCAGTTACATCCAAATGAGAGAGTTGATGATGTCACTCACTATTTCTTTTGTTTTGTATTGTTTGAATTATACAATATTTCAATTTTTACAAATTTGATGATTGGGACCTCCTTGCCTGAAGCACAAAATGTTAAAATAATGGAATTCCACGTGTTCAGGGAGGAATGAAACTTCATTTCACATGACAATGACGAGAAAATCAAAATATTTCATATTTCAAACAATAAAAACAAAAGAAATAGTGAGTGAATGACATCATCGACTCTCTCATTTTGATGTAGCTGGCTCGTTCATTTAACTGTTTTTGTGAAATGAAGCGAAACTTTGAAATGTCATAACTTTCTTATTTTACATCCGATTTTGATGAAATTATCAGCGTTATGCTTGTTGAATTTTTCTCTTTTTATTCAAATCAAGTTTTTGTTGGGGTGGACTTGTCCTTTAAACATTACAAAATTTACACATGTAGCCCAATGACAAATTTACACTTTCATGTATCAGAGGTGCAAAATTCTCAGTCATGTACTTATAATGCCCTTCATATTCCAGTAAACTAAACATTTCCTGAGCTTTTGCATCCTATTTCCTTTGCTCTGCAAGACTGACAATAAAGCAATATTAATAAACAGAAAACAAGTTATTTGTATTATGAAAAAGAAGTACCTGTACTTTGTTCTTGCAAGGGCTCTGCAAAACATGCACCTCCTCCCCATCATCTTGTTGTTTTAATTAATATGATTTAAATTTCTTTTCTTTACAAAAATATCAAGGGTTGCATTGAGTATAATAAAAAAAGGAAAGCAAGCACCAGGGAAAAAGTGGATTTCAAGTACATGTATGTAATGCAATGTATTTTGCATGTTCAATTGATAGAACACTTGCACAAGTTACAACTACAGGCAAAACGAACATGTACATGTAGCTCTAGTACAAGGAAGCACATATCAATTGCTTAATATACAAGTACCAGCCATCATAAATTACAGAATATATGTATGTACATGGAGAGTGTCATGCAGGTAGGCCCTACAGTAATGCTGTAACCGATTTTTATTCCAATTCCCGATCCGATCCAATTTTCCCCTTTTTCTACATTTTTCCGAACTCCGATTTTTAACCAGTGGGGAAAAAATCGGATGAGAAAAACCAAAACATAACAAGACAAAAAAAAAACATGTGGCGACATGTTTGCTGTCAAAATGCGCTGGTGATTTGTTTTGATCTCAGACAAAAGCGGTGGAAGGAAAAGATAAAGGGGAAGAAAATTATGATTTGTTTTTATCTCCGATATTAGCGGAAAGGGAGGTGGAGAAGATTATGATTTGTTTTGATCTCCGACATAATCAGGAAGAACAATACGATGATGATAATTGGTGATAATTTGTTATGATCTCCGACAAAAATGGAGGAAGAAGTACAACGAAAAGACGATGATATGTTTTGATCTTAAGCGGAGGCAAATAAGATTTAGTTGAACACGCTGACATGCGCGGTAATATTTACGACTATCTGACTATGCGTCCTCTAAGAGTTTACGATTACCTCCGCCATCACTACGATGTTGTAGAGAAGGTGAATATCATGGTAAACAACTTTGGATAATAATGCGTCTTTTTCGGGAGGTCATGCGACCTCTAAGAGTTTACGATTACCTCCGCCATCACTACGATGTTGTAGAGAAGGTGAATATCATGGTAAACAACTTTGGATAATAATGCGTCTTTTTCGGGAGGTCATGCGACCTTTATGAGACTACGATTACCTCTGCCATCACTACGATGTTGTAGAGAAGGTGAATATCATGGTTAACCACTCTGGATAATAATGCGTCTTTTTCGGGAGGTCATGCGACCTTTAAGAGTTTACGATTACCTCCGCCATCACTACGATGTTGTAGAGAAGGTAAATATCATGGTAAACAACTTTGGATAATAATGCGTCTTTTTCGGGAGGTCATGCGACCTTTATGAGTTTGCGATTACCTCCGCCATCACTACGATGTTGTAGAGAAGGTGAATATCATGGTAAACAACTTTGGATAATAATGCGTCTTTTTCGGGAGGTCATGCGACCTTTAAGAGTTTACGATTACCTCCGCTATCACTACGATGTTGTAGAGAAGGTAAATATCATCTTTTACAACTTTGGATAATAATGCGTCTTTTTCGGGAGGTCATGCTACCTTTAAGAGTTTACGATTACCTCCGCTATCACTACGATGTTGTAGAGAAGGTGAATATCATCGTAAACAACTTTGGATAATAGTGCGTCTTTTTCGGTAAGTAATGCGGCCTCTAAAAGTTCACGACGGACTCCGCCATCACCACGATGTGGTAGAGAAGAGGCCAATCATTGATCGGCGGTAGTGTCGCGCGCTGGAACGTCATTATCTTATTTTCCTTCCTCCGATTATATCGGAGATCAAAACAACTCATCATCTTCTTCCTCCGCTTTTGTCGGAGATCAAAACAAATTCTGCCATCAGTGTAGCGTGCCGCATTTGTAAACGCGCAGGCCACATACAAATTTTAATGTATTTTTTTGTTTTTGAATATCTTCTGATCCGATTTCCGAACTGATTCCGATTTTAGGAGCAAAACTTCCAAACCGAACTCCGATCCCGTAATTGCTCTAACTTACAACATTACCCTACAGTCACACACATGAAATCATTCAAAAATTGTAGAATGTGTCTCATTTTCTCACATTTCAATCTTTACAATGTATGTCAACATGAAATTTTTAACTTTGAATCTGAACCATTATTTCAATTACATGTATCTATTGTTGAACTCGACGATGTCGATAAGCAGAGCTGTCACAATCACCAGCAGATCGCTTACACAGTACAGCCTAGTACGAGACCATACGATGCACGTGGTCTCGTTACCAGCTGTGCAGTCTTAATCGTGCACGCGTACATATACATTAGCCATGCGGCAAGTGCGTCAACAATTCTAAAAAGCCTGTGCTAAAGACTATGCGTACTCCGCATCCCATATTGCAATGCGCGTTTATTTACAATCGCGAAGCTTCCGGTGTTGCGGAAGGCTCGGATATTGCATCGACTGTTCAACTTTAAAGCTGGCAAGGGCAATATAAAAGATGCGCTGGCTCCGCCGCCGGAGAATGTAATTGTGTGAAGTATTTTTTACATTGTCGATGGTATTTTATTGGGGCGATTCTAAAATAAATAGTCGCCCCAAAGCATTGGGTTTTGAGAATTTTTAGGGGCGATTTGGGCTGTCATGGGGGCGAAATCGCCCGTCGCCCCCGTGTAATTCCGACGCTGATTCTGGAAGAAATTGTGTAATTGCTGAGAAATAAGCAAAATAAGCGCAGATTCGGTCACTTCCGTCTGGTCTTTATTCCAGCAATAATAATACACTGTCCACGTGTGCCTATCTGTGTTGGTGATCTTCAGTGTGAATGTTTTTCAGCGTAGATTTCAAGATTTCACACAAAGTTCAGTTTATGTAACTGTACCAGATCTACATCCTTAATGATATTCTGACAATTAAGCCTGGTTTTACAGACTTTCTCATGAAATCAGTGTTTACTGCAACTACTGGCATTTCTCTTTAAATTGGTATTCTATGCTGATATGATTATGAGGAAAATTTGTGGAATATGAGTTAAGGCAATGTTCAAGAATTAATCCTGACATGATAATCCATCTTTTGATCTAGGCACCCATGTGTCCCGGGCGTCCGCTAATGTCGAGCCCTGCAAGGAGTCTAAAAAAAAACAATGCTACATACTAATATTGAAGTTGAATACAGAATTCTTGACCCCCCCCCCCTTTCAAAGTTCGATAAACCATGGTGAGATACATGTAGGTGAGAGATTTGGACAAAGCTGCAAAATCTCGTCAATCCACCTACTATTATGGCGGGGGGTCCAAGCTATAGGTTGGTGATGTCAGAAACAGTTAATTATAATTGTAGATGCATTATCCTAAATATACAAAAAAATTCCTATAAATTATAATAGAATAAAAATCACTTCACATCTCATTTTTCCTTGGATGTCTTTCTTTCAAAAGTTTTTATCTGTCTAAAAGCAATTTATGTACATGTATTCAAAACACTAAATCACTATGCTTAATTCTCCGTGACTACATAAATGATTTGTTTTAAAAATGGACTTTTCACTTGTTTTTTTTTTTGTTTCCTACCCAACTGCATATGTACATCTCATGTATTCCTCAGAATATATTTCTCAATGCTGAATTTGTTATGGGATTACCAATTTTATGACGATAAGATTATTTCAATCGTTCCAATATTTGTATTTCTTATCTGTTGAATTGATCTCATCTAAATCTCGGGAGTGTTTCATCAACAACTGTCATCTGACAAATTGTTAGATCCGACAACTTTCCTTAACGCGAAGTCCCCATTCTTATCTACCTTCTTGTATCGGTTTCCCTTGAACCAGAAGCTAATGAAATCCTTCCGTCTAACTGGCTGATGATAAATTTTATTATGATAAATTTCATTATATAACAGTTCGTTTGATATAAAGAGTCTTTATGAAACATCCCTGGGTTTCACACTATACCCTACTCTAAACTCTAGATTTTCACTTTTTTTATTTCTCAAACAAAATCAGAGCCTAAATTATTTCCTAACATATTTTTTTTTATTAATATTTATTCACTCACTGTAATATTACAATGTATGTTCAATGAAATAATTTGATTTTGTCATCTGATTGACTCTGTACACATGTACATTGGCAGCTATTTGCATACTCATTAATAATCATAAGTCACATGACCAGAGGTTTTGGAGGTGTAAGATTCTGTTCACAAAATTCAACATTTTTGCACTTTAAACCAACTTTTTAAAAAATAAATCTAACAAAACACTTCTTCCAAAGATTGCTTTTACAGATAAACTGGGACATGATGAATTTTCAGATCTGAAGTTACAAAAAAGTGAAATTTAAGCCACTTCTTTCACATTTTCTCTTCTTTACAATTACAGGGACATATCTATGTACAAAACACATGTCAGCATGAGGGCTTTGAGGAGCATATTTTTTGCACATGTCTTGCACTATTTTTGCTTCTCTGAAATACTGTGGAAATGTTTGGTACATCTTCCGATCGCAAAAATTCAACAATCCGCGAAAACGTTGGGACCCACGAGATTCGCGGAAAATCATGTATACGTGAAAATAACAGCTTATATAGTATTCTAAAAGAGAATTATGTTGGCCAGTATACAGAGATGCCAACTTTTGGAAATCAGAATTAGGGAGGATTTGCGACCGACACCCAATTATGTGCGCATAGCGCACATCTCGTGCGCGGAGCGCTCGACCCTTGCGGCCGGGGTCCAGCTCTGGGTTTCTAGATGCTCTCTGGTGCAATCTGACCCTTATTTGGATCATTTCACATGTTTTTAAAAAAACATTGTTCCCACTTTTTTAACATAAAAAATATCAAATATGCATTTTTACATGTAAAAAAAAATTAGGGGACAATAGAAGAAAAGTACCTGTTCAACAATAATAATTAGGAGGAATTATCAGCTATAGGCAGGTTATGTTTCACCATAAATCCAGTAAAGAAAAGCTCAGCGCGGGTAACATCTACCTGTAAAGATCTTGTCTTCGCAATGTCCGTATGCCGTTTGCTCCCAAAGTGCTTCCGAATATTATCACGACCTCCGTGCTCAACTGAAATGTCCACGCTGCAAATTGTGCAAAATGCATGGTAAATTCCTCTTTCCGAATACACGGGTACTAGAGACTGTATTCAGTCTTATACTTCTGAGACCATTTCTTGGTCTTCTTTTGATTTTCTGCCATTTCGTGTCAATATCAACCCATCAACACGCCGAAATCACACACCGATATTCCACCGCACGACTCGACAAATCCAGCGGCCGCGAGCGCATACGGCTCACGAAGCTAGCCAGGCCTACCGGCCTGGTGCACAGTGGATTCCTGTTGGGCATATCGCATGCACCAGCTTTTCGCTGCTCCTTATTTGTCTGCCTTTCACACAGAATATAGTAGCAGCGAACGCAATGGAGTTAATACATGCTAAAGTTAGCAGACGATACATGTACTTTCAATCTAATATGATCAATGCAAAAAAAATCGTAATTTCGGGAGGATAAGGATGGTAATCGTAAGGGCGGGAGTTGGGATGAATTTTCGGGCATCTCTGAGTATAGTACATGTACATAAACAGTAGTCTCTGACACAGGGAGACTTTCTATCGGAAGAGTTATTAAGGGATGTACATGTGTGGTAGTATTTTATATTGACCAGGAATTTTCTTAATGTGGGTATCTTGATATTTATATATATATATATATATATATATATATATAATAAAGGTTTGAAAAATAGAAATTTTGAATACATCAGACGCTACATGCGAAACAGATTTTTAATTTTAAATGCTGAACAAGGTTTCTAAACAGCCTTTAATCATTTATCAATATCATATGTATATTATACAGAAAGAGAAAATTTATTTAGGAGAAAAGTTTAAAACCCAAATGACTCTTCAGGTATTGCATTATCCTGACGCAGAAGTTCACCCCAATATGGAGGGTGTTGAATTTTGAAGGAGTATAAATTATGAAAATGCTAAAATAAATCACTTAAGAGGAAACTTAAGAAAATGTTCAGATGGACTAACAGGTTTATCTCAAAATATTCCTCATTACTATCAAGACATGTAATTTCATCTTCTCATTTAAAACCTTCAGCAATGATGATCTTCCTGCATGCATATGAACAAGTACCAATTCTATTTTACGAAAGTATAAAAATGGTGAGCAATAAACAACTTCAAAATTGTAGGAATTTTGAAATGTAGAAAAAAAGGAAATGAAAAATTGATACTAAAAATTCCTCGTCCAATTCATTTTTTTTAATGATTGATAAATGGTATCTAGTGCGTAATTTACTATGGAATTTCATACACATGTATCTACATGCACAAATAAAATATCAATGAGATGTTCTAATTGTAATTGTAACAGCAAGAATGCTACAGACAACAACAACACAACATGTGGTTAGCTGAAAAGCGCAAGTCCATGTACATGTATTATTCTCAAGAATCAATATCAAGTGCAAAGGAAGTGCTTTGTCTGCCAAGGGATGCATGGTATCAATGAACATAGAATTATTTACAAGGTCAATTACATCTCAATACGTGTATGTGGCACACTCTTGGGAATACAAGACAATGTATCCATCTCCCAAGAGGGAAGCACAAGTAACCTACATTCGTCACCTAACAAAAGGTCTCCATCTCAACTGAGCCAGTGTCTAGTTTAAAATAGAGGAAGTTAACGCAACAAGAGAGAAAATCAATTTCAAGACACAAAACATGCACCAGGGGTCATTAAAACCATTTGAGCATGGCAGATTGACTCAGCAGGTGTCCTATAAATAGCACAGCAAGAAAACAGGGGCTTCCCCTAGCCAGGTGACTCATGCCCCATGAAGTGTGCCACATATGTAAATGAGATTTTGATTCAATGACATTATCTATCATGTGATCAAGTGGATTGACGTCACAGGAGTATGTCTTCCAGCCCGATTGACATAGGATATTACGGAGACACATTGGCTCTGGGGATTGACTTTGCAATAAGAAGCCAGCGGAGAAGGTCAATGACATGACTCAAGTACATGTAGCATGGATTTCCAGGCCATTTGATCATATCATGAGTGGGCGGAATGTAAACATTGATTATCATACTGGCCCTGCCAATAAGAGCTCTCACACTATCACTGGGTGATTAATTAGTAGGCCATGACATTGCTATTTAATGACCACCTGTCAGTTTCATTCAACTCTTTTATTTGACCCATTTCATGGAAAGCAGGCCACGTGTGAGACACAATGCTTTCAATATTGACAAACATTGAAAACTGATGACTCAATTTGTTGAATGTTCAGAAATGTGCAACCATAGATTAAACAAGTGGATATGTCTCATTATGGACACCCGGGAGAACAATTTCTATAGGGTATCAAATTTCACAAGTACAGTCTATTCATATATTCACATTATTCTCCACAAAAATTGTGAAAGTTTAGAATACCACTTTTCCTGAATCAGTAATACCAAATTGAAGGTTTAATGCACTACTACTAGTATTTAAATAAGGCTAGAATTTTATTTTTTTTTCTTTGTTTTTACTCAGGGAGTGCTTTAATAAATTTACATTTTCTGTACAGAGACTTCTTCCCACTTTTGTTAATTCCACCAAGGAGATTTTAAAATTGATTCCTTTGATTCCACCAACATTTACATACATGTAGGACCACATGGGTCACTTTGAAAGTGTGCACGTGAAGATTTTGAGCATGCATACATGTTAAAGAAAGTGTACAGTGTAGTGAGTGCATTTCTATGTGGACATGCATTACCCTATTTTGCAAGAAAGGGGTGGAAGTGTTAATTATTTTATGATTAAAAAGCAAGCTGGAAATTAGGGAGCAAAAATGCATGTGATCTCACACATACAGTCCATCACCAATTAGAAAGTTTGCCAGTGCAACTCAAAGAAAAAGGTGTCTCTATTATCAAAGTCTATACATGAAGCTATTTTACATGGAAAAAGCTAGTTTTCAAAATGAAATGGAACCCATCTTATAACTGATTTTTCTTTTGGGGACTATAAGAAAATATCACTCCTTACCCTCAACACGTCTTTGTAAAAATATGATAGAATTTCCCATCAAGCATGAGCATTCCTATTCTGGACAATCTAATATATTTTCCAGTATAAAAATGAAAATTTGATAATTACTTTGTTTTTAATGCTAATTTTCGAATTCATAATTGCGACAGATAAATTGCTTATAATCTTTTGCTGTTTTTCAAAGCAGCAGAGAAAGAAAATTAACTATTACTTACTGGTAGGCTTGGCGGTCTATTCATTGAACCATCTGCCTTATTGGACGATGATGAAGATGACGAATTCTGCGATGATGCAGATTGTTGGTTGCTGTTACTACTTCTACTACTTGGGAAGTTCCTTTGTTGCTGAGAGGAAGTGGGTTGTTGTTGGTTTTGGTTTTGTTGAGGTTGTGATGTTTGGTGCTGCTGTTGCCGTTGCTCCTGCTGTTGCCGCTGCTCTTGTTGTTGTTGTTGTGGTTGTGCAGGCGGTGTTGGCTGGGTTTCCCCAGGACCAGTCTGTGACTGTGGTGGCTGATTGGGTTGGTTACTTTGTTGGGACTGTGGCCCAGAATGTGGTGATGGTTGTTGTGATTGTGGTTGCTGGGGATGGGGAGAATGAACCATGTTTTGCTGTGGCTGTGGCTAATGGAACAAGATTAGAAGGAAAATGCCAAACATTTAGACTGTGTATACATGTACATATACACCTTTTCACATTATACAAATTATACTGCACCATTCACACGGATGGGGGGATGTTTGTTTTTTCAAACAAGCATACATGTACGGAAACATGTTCTATGTTAAATATTTTTAAAATCTTGTCATCTCACATACATGTGATGTGCAGGGCGCGACAAACCCGCTTGCCCGGGGCAAGTGAAAATGACGTGCGGGCAAGCACCTCTCAAAGTCAATTGCCCGATCGGGCAAGTGGTTGTTGCGTCTTTTTTTTTCTGTACCGTACCTCGTTTTTCCATAAAATCCACACTCAAAATCATGAATCAGCCTTAAAAAATAGCGAGTAGCGCAGTTTCAAATTCCGAAATTGCATTATTTTTTCTGTACCACGTATTTCCATACATGGTACCAGGTATGAAAAAAATCAACGCAATGGCCGGGAAACAGTTGAATGTAGTATAGGGGTCCATTATGACTACCACCATGTGCAATTTCTAATGCACATTTTCCCCCTTCCGATATCACAATTCTGTGATAAAATAATTAGAATTACACAGGAAATAAATCACAGAGTCTAGTAACCTCGCATTGGTGAGTTGTCATGTCATTCGGCTTTGCTTTTCAAAACGGCCTATTAACATCCAAAATAACCTGCCGTATTTGTTAATTATAACTTAAAATTCATTTGTTTCCCTTTTTGAGGGGATGAGGTAAATATCAGACAATAAATCATCAAACAAAGCTTCATCTATTTTACAAGGCCGGCGGGAGGCTCACACACGTGCGCATACTAGCTAGCCAGTCTGAGCTCTGTCTCTCTGCCAGAGCTCTGGGGGACAATTCGCTCAGTAAAGGCCTCAATGATGGTGATTTTCTGTTTCAGACAGAGTTTACATTTCGGGTATATTATTCAAAACTTCCAATAAAGTTTGATGATTTCTTCATTGTCATGTATATTTAAGTTATTAATGAATACATTCTCACCAAATTTAGACTCCCCCATAGAGAAATGCAATTTTCGTAGAAGTCTGCGTTTTCAAAGAACTTCAGGAAAAGTTAGGGTATGTGGGCCTTTATTACATGGCCGAGTACAGGTTATTGTACTGGAATAGGCGAAGTAGAAATTAGATATTGAATTCATTTATATCAAAGTTCAACTCACAGTCACACCACACAAACACACACACACACACCCAAGATTCTAAGCATAGTGAAAAAAATTACTTAAAATCATACAATATTAAACAATGTTACTAATAATTCATTAATAAGTGAACAGGTATTCCTCAAAATAGAAAACAAAAGTAGCATGTAAAAACATGTAGATAAAATTATTGACCGAGTGGAACATCATAAAATGATGAAGAAAAGACTTTATGGTTTCCAAATGATTTTTTTTAATCAAGGAAATATGGAAAATAAATGACCATTTCATGGATTTAAAGATGCAAAATGTGAAATTTTAGCCACTCCACTTTTGATGATAAAATAATTTTTTCTGAGTCAATAAAGAGCTGAACATTTTCCACTGGCTTTCTTTATAGTTTCCAACTACGGTAAATGAAAGCAATTCTAAGGAAATATGTTACGCAGGTAGCCATTTCATGGATTTAAAGATGCAAAATATGAAATTCTAGCAACTTTTGTTGGTTTTTTTTTAAACCTTAAATAGCCATAAAATATCGATTTTTTTTCTCCAAAATAGACGTAAAGACTCAGGCCTACGTTGCTGAAAATATCCTTTTCAATGTGTGTTCTTTTATACTGGACATAATTCTCAATTGTTATTTAGTATACCTTAATAAAAATAAGAGTAGTGCCGTCATAATGAAAAAATTATTTAAAAAGTTGGGCAAGCAGTTTTTTCTATCGGGCAAGCAAATTTTTTCATCACTTGCCCAACAGGGCAAGTGACGAAAAAAAATTTTGTAGAGGCCTGGATGTGTCTAAACATGTAAAAAACCTTGTTGTACAGTATATGTGTGTGTGAGAAGCAGAAAGTTATATTTCAAAATCTTTTCTACTAATATTCACAATCTTCAAGCAAAACTACACTTAGCTTTATCTTTATTTTACACCTCATAAAATTTACTGGAGTTCTTTCAAAACTCGTAACAAATTATTTTTTCTTAATTTGAGGCCCAGTTGCTCCATCAATTTTTTTTCTACTTTTTGGTCATTGTCAGGTTTTAATATAAATCTTTTGTTTTATACATGGAATTCAAAATTCAAGCATGAAGATATTTTCATTTAATATAGAATACCATTGCTCATTATTACATGTATATCAAACAAAGAATATATAAGAACACCGAAGAAATACAGTATTGTTTAAAAGTCATAAACAGAAATTGAAAATAGAGCAAAATGCAGAGATGCCAATTTTTTTGCAACTTTTGTAAAAAAAAATATTTTCTATTACATCAAATTATGTGTGCATCATGCACATTTCCTTGACCCTAGTGGGTTGCTACGAGCTAGATACTGTGGCGCAATCTGATGTTGCAGTAGTTGACATGTTTAATAAATACAAGTTTCAACCATTTTAACATGAATATTATATGATTGATAGTAAATGCATTTTTACATGATTTTCTAATATCTATTTTACATTGTAGTTCTTTTTTTGGGGGGGTGCCAGATGTTCTCTCAAGCAATCTGAGCTTTATTCTTAAGGAGCTGACATGTTTAAGAAATAAAAACAGTTCCCATTATTTTTAATATAGGCCAAATATTAGAGAAATTATTACAGAAATATGTCAAATATGCAATTTTACAGAATTTCATTTTTCTTTGTAAAAACGAGCTAGGGTAATTAACAAGGTGATCATAAAGGGTGGGAGCTGGGAGATTAGGCATCTCCGCAACATGCTGGAAAAGATGGAATTTGAAATCATGAAACTAAATACATGTAGGATTGAACATAAAGATCAGACTTAACTGTTAAAAAGTAAAGAAATATAAAGAACACAGTATTTCAAGAATATTTCTTTACAACTTCATTTCATCTCTATTTCCATTAATGTTAAAGTGATTGGTTAACATTGGTTTGACTTTTAAAAAATATGAGCTAGAAGGTCACACTTGTCACCTGTGTCTGTGATATGTTACAAAAATGAAGCCCAGAAAAATTGCGTTCAAAAATCATTATTTAGTGCTTCAAAAATTGAAATATAAAGTGACCAGAAACACCATCTTAATTTCATCCAATACACTTATGTGTACTATTTAGGTGTCTATAAGATGCCTATTTACAAAATCTGGGATTGCCTTGTAGTTTTAGCTTTTCATTCTCAATAATGGTTGTTTTCAGGGTTTATTAGTTCTAATACATGCACTTGTACACATGTTTCATCTTGGTTCTAGAATTTTTTAAATGGGCTGCTCACAAAGTTAAACAATACCTTTAAATGTTACAAACACACTACATGTATGGCTTTCTTACATGTAATTTGAAATACAATAACATGTACGTATGGCTGCAGTATAGCAAGTTTTTAAACAAGTGGAACGCCTCTGGCAGTCTTGCCTGCATTATGCAATTCAATATAGCAGCAGTGCTGACTTTGCAAATGACTATAAAATAATTATTACAAAAAACACCATCCACATAATATGCTACTATGTTCATTGACCCTAAATGACATTTTGACTTTAATCAAGTGACCTACGACTAGTGCAAGATGAGAAACGGTACTAGATTACCCCTATGTCAAACTTTTATTAACTACATGTATACCCATAGGCTTTTAAGATATGATGGCAATTCAACAATTACAATATGGCCAAAATTCATCAAACTTAAATGACTTTCGACATTAATCATGTGACCTGAGACTCGCACAGGACGTTTAGTGATACTAGATTACTCTTACAGTATGTCAAATTTTCATGAACAAAATCCATAAACATTAAAAGTTATGGAAATTCAACAAATACCCTCAACATCAGCAAAGTTCATTGATCTTAAATAACCTTTGACCTTGGTCATGTCACCAGAAATTTGCACAGGATGTTCAGTAATACTGAATTAGACCCCTGTTACATCTGAAAGTTTCCTACCCGAGACCCGACCAAGTCCACTTGCAACCTTGACTGGATTATTGGTGGATTAGCTTCGCGAACGGACCGAGTCCGAAATGTGGTCTGTTTACATCACAGTGTTCATTCCCTCCCCTATCGCCTTATCTGTACTGTTTCGAGCGGCATCCGATTGCTGACACCTTTAAAAGGCGCTCTCGATCTAGGCTCCGAATAATTCGTGCGCGCTAATTGAAGTTACCCGAGATTCTGAAAGAATGCTGATGATCCCAGCAGTCGTTGAAGATATGATCGACTTGAAAAGGATATGTTTAAAATGCTTCTTTTCACTCAAATCAAAGACTTTATCAATCACAATTCACATGTCGCATGCCGCAAAAACATTCGAAGAACGACGGGGCTGGGGAGGGGATAGCGCGCGCTATGACGTAATTTGACAGCTGGCAAACGGACCGAGATAGGTTCGAAAGCTTGTGTGCGTTTACATCTACGAATCGGTGAACTGGGGCCGGCCCGATACCTACCCGAGACTACCTCTGGATGTGGTCTCGGGTAGGTTCGCTAAAAGGTGGCCCCAGGTAGGTTTACATCTGATTTCTTTCCGACCCGAGGTAAGCCCCGGGCCGGCCCGAGGTAGGAAATCTCTCAGATGTAACAGGGGTCTTACTCTTATGTCCAAGTTTTATGAACTAGCTCCATAAACATTAAAAGTTATGATGGAAATTCAGCTAATACCCCCAACATACCAAAAGTTCACTGACCCTAAATGACCTTTGACCTTGGTCATGAGACCTTAAACTGAGGCATGATGTTCGGTAATATGTGACTACCCTTCTGTTTATTGAGTTTCATGAACTAGGTCCATATACATTTCAAGTTATGATATTTCAAACACTTAACCTTGGTTAAGATTTCTGTGTCGACGCCGCCGTCCCCGCTGCCATTAGAAAAGCGGCTCCTTTAGTCCGCTCTGCTATGAAGGCAAGACAAAAAATGAAATTAAAAATTGTCTATCTATAAAAAAGTTTAACATGTCGGGTACTAAACAAAGAAACATGATGTAATTTTCCCTATCCCATAGAGCTGTCCAAATTTGGCCATTTGTGGCATATAATTCTCTTAAACCTTTCATTCTTGGCAGGTAAACTTCCACATCTGAATGCATGGTTTCTTCACACACATTGTAGGCTGAAGATATCACTAGCTTACTGTAACAATCTCACAAATAATTAGTGCTGTTGTCGGGAACAAAAATCCATGTCGACATGTCCCCTAAAAACTAATCCCGACATCGACAATGTCGACATGGAAAAGGGATCGTAGTTTAGGCCTCAACATTTTTTTAGTAACAATCATTCGATCGTGGCACATACCACTCTCTCAATCAAATGGATTCACCTTGACACAAGTGATATCCCCACACTACATGTAGATCTAGATGTATACAGGCTCAGATCAGGAAAACGTATTTTGACTAAGTTACACGTAGAGTGAATTCACTTCCAAAATTGCTGATTTAATCCACATTTATTCTGGAGAATCAAGTTTTTGTACCACGATATGGTCTCGAAAGCAATGCGCAATCACACTCGGAGCCAATTTGAGAATTACCCATTGCAACAGTGATCATTGCGTATTACATGTATACCCTGGTGCACATGTGCTGCAAACGCAAGCTCCTCAAATTGACAATAAAATAAAAATCAATAATTTCAGTTCCACTTCTGCGGCGATCCATGCAACGATCTCCAAACGAAAGAAAGCAATTTTTCTGTGACTTTGTGTTGAAGTAAGCGCTCAATGACAGCGGTAACAACTTTGAAGAAAACACTTGTTTACTGCTGCTCACGCTTATATGAAAAGTAATACATTGAGGAGTAGTGTATTATCAAGCACGGTAGCAGTGAATGCATCCAAAATTGCATGGGCATGGTACTGTACATGCGTGAACATGAATGCTGCTCACTAGCGCACTGCACAGATCTATCAGATGATCAATCGTCGGGCCGGGCTAGGGCCCCACTGCCCATTTCTGCTGCCGCGCAGCTCGCAGGCATTCTCTATTAATTTAATGCGCTTCAAAGCTGAATAAACCTTTCACTTGTGCCAATTAATATGGATACATGTAAATTAGGCCCGTTTTGAAAGTCCATTTTTGATGCACGTGTACACGGCGTGTTTTTCGGTCGTGTACACGTTGTAAACACTGTGAGAGCGAGTTCTGTTTTCATGTCGACACGGACCCGCATCAACATGTCATAAAAAGGGGTCTATATAGCCTAAGTCACGGTTTTAAAGCTTACCTGAGAAGTTTGAAGTATCAATCCACAAAAATTGGTGCAAATTAAAAGTTTACTCGGCTTAGCAGCGCATTAAATTAATAAAGAATGCAAAAGAAAATCAGTGCAGGGCCCTAGCTAGCGCCGACGCTCGTTGGATGCGCATTTTGTATACTGTACCGTACATGCATGCACAGATCGCTGCAGAATAAGTGTAACTGAAGTTATCGATTGATTTTCATTATTATGTTGCCAATTTGAAGAGCGTTTGTTTGTAGGCTTGTGTGCGAGCGTATAACACGTAAGTTGTAGCGATGATCGCTATCGCAATTGGTGATTCTCAAATTGACTCTGAGTGTGATTGAGCAACACTTTCGAGCTTTTGAGACCGGAGCAGACCCATTTCGTGGTACAAAAACGTGAGTCTCCAGAAAGAATGTGGATTAAATTGGCGATTTTGGAAGTGAACTCACTCTGGATTAATTGAAATATATTGACATATTAGTAATTAAAACATGTGCAGTGTCTGAGAACTAAGATTTAATGTGAGGCTGTGAGCTTGTTTATGCAGATGCTACCGTGTACACGGTGATGGAATTTATTACACGTGCACTGACTTGACCGTGCGTGTACACGTGTACACGTGTACCCGAAACGGGCCTAATGTAAATGCTTCTACCTTTACAGGTAAGCTTTACACTCGTGACTTAGGCTAGACCCCTTTTTATTTCATGTTTACATGTACATGTCGATGTGGGTGCATGCATGTCGACATGTCGGAAACATTAAAAATCATTTGTATGTCGACAACAGCACTACAAATAATAAAGGTATAATTTTACAATTTAACATTACATTTGATAAATGGGATTTTTCTGAAGTGGCCCTATGCTGGTCTGATTATACCGAATATGGAGAAACCAGAAAAATACATGTATCACTAGATAAGGACCGTTAAGTGAAATTTCCAGTGAACTTCCCTGGCGAAGTTCACCGGGTAAAGAGCAGTATGATAGGGGTATAAGTTTGCGATGGCTTGCCATGGTCACCCAGCACCAGTCCAGCTGCAGGGGTAAACATTTGCAGCTTTCCTGGAGAGGATTTCAAGTTCATTCCTTTCTTTACCAGTTGTAGAAACATTTCTTTTACTTGGAAAATTCTTTCAATCTTGAAACAGACATATTCTTTCATGTTTGAAGAAGTAATAATGTCACTGATTTTAAAAGGTTGGAAACTACAAAGTTCCATGCATTTTGCTGCTTTTCCATGTCCGAAGCATCAGTGATAACTATCGGTATGATTGACATCGCTTGATATCAGCTATATGCGATAGGGAGAATTGAAATTCATATGAAAATGAGAAGTTATACAAGGCCACAAATTGATAACTTTGTGAAAGCTAGATAGATTCTTTCACAATTTGTTCATAAATGTACAAACAGTAATGGTATTCACTTTAAAGCCTGTGTATAGCTTTGGTAAAGGGTCAATAATGTGATTGATAATCGAATATCATCTAATAAGACAGTCTTACTGAAGCGTAGAGACCGTTAGATATTTTTCCAACTGCACTTCTCTGAGAAAATTTCAAATATTCAAATCTTGGATATATAGCGCCCTCTCTCGGCGATGCTTGTTTTAAATTTAAAAAATGGGCATTCAAGCACTTATCCTATAAATTTAGTGATTAGATATCCAAAAGTTACAGACAAAGAACATATCTTGAAAGTTTCAGCCCATTCCATGATTTGGAATAGGATTTAATTGAAAGACAAAAACACACAGATATTTTAATTTGATCAGGTGACCCGATCAAGTTAAATTTCCATGTAAAATCGCAAAATTTATCATGTAAAACACATTTTCATTTCATATCCTCCACATCATAACTGTTATAGGGCATATCCATTCATATTAGCTAGCAATGAATTGGAATAGTGATAGGTGCATTTTGGTGGATTTACCAAAACTATACACAAGCTTTAACAAAACCCACAACTAACTTGACATTTTAAGAAAGTTTTTTTTTCATTTGAAGAATTTCCACATTATACAACAATCCAATATGCCTTTGATCGTATAATTGCTATATTTGGCACTTCTCTCATAAATCATTTTTCTAATGCTCTGCAATAAGGAAGTGTATTTGCCCTTTAAGAAATGTCAGCATTTTGCTTTCTAGAAGAATACACTGTCAATCAGACACTGCTTTTGTAGGTGTATATTAAAAAAATGTGCCTCGATAAAGAGTCAACTATGAGTTGGCCTTCATGATATATTTTTTTTTACTTTGGTATTTAGGAGAAGGTTGCACCTCATACAACTAAATGATGGAGCAGTTTTGTTGCATTCAAACATTATAGTTGCCTAATGCACTATATATGTACACTCTGATCTAAAAACCTTTTTTGATGAAAGCTATGAAGACAAGCTCATGCCATATCATGAATATGTCACAAGTTTCTCTACCTTTCAATCTGGGCACAGTTGTATAAATCTCTGAGATTGATCACATAGCTAACTTTTAAAATCAATCTTTCACAATGACATGCAGAAATCAGCCACACAACCGGATCAACATCTATAAAGTGACTTTGTCATATCTCTCTACATGTAATATCTAATACAGAACCCCCTGCCCCCCCAAAAAAAAAGGTTTACAGAGAGCTTTGTGTTATTCATGTCAATGCATATAAAACAATTCTTGCCTCATCCTATGAAACCTATTATCAAAACCTATTTAAGTTTTTCTTTAGCAAAATACTCGGCTGGTAAGCACTTACTATGCAGTAACCTTATGCCGCTGCACTTTGTAGCTTTACAGTGTTTCAATCTGTCAATTTTACTTTTTTAGCTAGAGCCTCTGGTGTAAGTCTAGTCAGTCATTCATCAACTGAAATTCATAGAAACCCCCCTTTCAGAGTAAAAGAAAATACATATTCCTCATATCCTTGTTACTACAAGCTAAATAAAAAGTACTTTTCAGGAAATACATGTATGGACAACATATGGAAATTTTTAGATTTTTAGCAACTTTTGGAGAAGTTTTTAAGGTACATGCTGTCCGTAACTTACAATGTATGAACAGCTTTATGGAAAACCTGCAAGATACATGTTGGTGTTTCATGAAGTTGTAAGTTAATAACAAATTACTTTATGAACGATTTCTTAGGCGCAAAATCACCATCAATGAAAATTTGGTGTATAACATTTGCCACAAGAACGGATCACCAAGTGGATGTTTCATAAAGCTGTTTGTAAGTTAAGAGCGACTTTAAGAACAACTGGTGAACCATTCTCACGTGCGTAACCATCGCCAATGAATAAACCACTAACCACAATAAAGGATCACCGGTCATTCTTAACTTACGAACAGCTTTATGAAACGGCCCCCAGTCATTCATAACGTCGCTCGTAACTTACGAACAGCTTTATTAACCATCCTCCAGGTACCCAGTCATACAATGTACTACATCAAAAGGACCACACAACTTCTACATAATGTATTCATAATAGACAGAAGAGTTAGTTGAAAGCCTATTACCCAGTATGTTCTGCTTTTCAGATAGATATGACAAGAATACAGGAATACAAGAAAATTGACTGGCCTAATAATAGTTTGGTGCAATGTCCATTTGAAAATTGTATTAGTACACAAAAAAGAAGAGGGATTGTATAGTACATGAGTAATTGATAATTTTTTATTTACAAACATCACCAACCCTAATTACCTGTTGGTTCCACATTTGTGATTGTGGTCCTTGGTGTTGCATGGATTGGGAGGGTGGTCCCCAAACACTGTTGCCGTCACCGCTACCATCTCCCTGAGGCGAGTAGCCCGAAGGAGAACTGTAGTTGGTGCCTTGCGACTGGCTTGTTAGACCATAGTGAGGGGACATCTTTAAGGGACACAAATTAAATATTGAACAATACTACTAGTAAAACCAAATATTTTCAAAAGTAGAGTAAACACAAACTATGATATCAAAGAAAAGCAAAAATTCTGTTAATTTTACAGGTCCTTGCATGTCATTTATGTATCATGGTTTTATACAATGTAGGGCTGTCTTCTGTAACCTTGCAGGCTTGCACGCTCCACACAAGTTTACCGTTCTCATTACCATCCTAAAACTAGTTTACTGGAAACTAGTTTAACGTATAATGAGAATGGTCAAGGCGGTCTTGGATGCGATCTTCCAAGCCGGTTCACAAAACCACCTCCACATGTAGTTTTGCCTCATTAAACCGGTTTTAGGGCGGCCCGGGGTGGGGGGGGGAGGGAGACAAAACCGTTCTTCAGGAAGTGATCTTCGCACCTGTTGTGTGTAGAATGCACACACCGCAGTTTCAAATTTTATGCGAAACTGAGAGCATACCCATAGCAAAAAGATCACGTTCTGAGAGTGACCATGAAATGGTGTTGAAAACCACTTTCAGGTGATCAAATGGGAACGTTAGCTAAGTAATCTTCCGAACTGGTTTCCCAAACCGGTTTCCAGTTAACTAATTTTCAGGATTGCAATGAGAAGGGCATCATTGTTTTTGCCACCTTTTATACCTCAAAATGGGCAATTTCTTCACAATAAAGCTAATTACAACAGGGGGGTGGACAATTCTTCAACATTTGTCCCCTTTCAAGATGTCAGATATGACTTCGTTTGTTTTGGGCCACCTAGGCCAACCTAAAAACGGGCAACCACTTTACAAGTGCTATGCTATGATTTGACATCTGACAAATAGTCATAAAAGAAATTTCTTTGAGTTTTATTGCCTGTAAAATACTGTTACTATCTGTCTATAGTACACGTAAGTGTCAGATAATACAAGAATGGCATTTTTAAACATAAAGAGAACCGGCCAAGTCACTAAAAGACGCGATAATGGCGCAGTCACAATTTCGTGTAGAGAGGCAGTACATGGAGGGATGAAAACAGCCGTTTTAATAATTTTTGTAACAGCTTCCTGTGTGTAGTTCATATTGAAATCTTAAAACAATCATTTTCAACTCACCATGCAGACACCTGAGGGAAAATGTAACTGCAGCATAATCAAAATCATGAGAACAAGAGTTTTACTGGCACAGTTGCTGCTTGTTTCAAGATAATTTCTCCAACTGAACTCTTACTAACGACAAACATATGTACCACACAGTAAAGAAATTTGCACCAAAAACACAATGCATTTCTCAAGTGATCAGTCTCAATAAATTTGCAATGAGACTTGAATGTTTAGGAATGCAAGGTGCCCTCTGCAGCAACAAGTAGTGTATGATACGGCAGGCTCCTTTGTGAAAGACAT